>NC_052130.1:2369356-2396434 GCF_012273895.1 Zerene cesonia | reverse complement strand
GTTCTGGCCGCAGATGAGGCCGCGGTCGTCGCGCCAACAGAAGCGCATCTCGTCTATGACGTCGGCGATTGCGTTTATCAGTATGCTGACGTTCTCGTAGTGCATGCCGCGGCTGTAATGGAGATATAATCATTTTCAAAATCAATCGAAACAAGTTTATTTATTTTACGTCAGTGTATAAGTATATATAACAGAAATCACTACTATTATTTTTTTTTTCTAAAACCTTAATTTTTGCTCACCCCCCTCTTCTAAAATGTTTCTCTTATTATTTATATGGTAGTCTGGAAGAGATCGCTACATCTATATATCTATATATCTATCTATCTATGTATCTATCTATCTTTTATAGCAATAATGATAAAATCAAGGGAAAATCGACAATTATAAACGTGCTGGACGCTCGTTCCGGCTCCTCCCGGATATCAAGATACCTGTTTTAGCCCAAGGGAGCATTTAATCAGGATGAAAAGTATCCTATCACCCAAGTCAGTTCATATCCTGTCTGTAAAGCTAATTTCATAAAATCCGTTCAGACAAACGCGTATGTGTGATTTTTTAATGCTTGTAAACGTTCTCGCGCGAAAACCACTGGATCGATTTCAAAAATTCTTTCACTGCTAGAAAGCTGGAGCTTTACTACGTGACATAGGCTACAAATGTATCACGAGCCAAGCCAAATATGTAACGCATATTATATTACTGCTATGCTGCTCGCAGAAATCGAGGTAGCATCATTTATATAATCCGTAACATTTAAATAACTAAGGTATACACTGCGGGTTATATTAAATTAAGAGGCAGTTACCGAAAACTTCTTTCTGTGTCAATGCTAAATAATTTCGTCTCAATAAAAACTATTTCTTTTAAAATGCTTCAGTTTATTTTTAACCCATACCAAATACCCTCCGAATAAACCAATTGAACCACTTTTAACCCACATAGAACCAAACCAAAACTCACCAATACTCGTGGAAATCAAACGTGGCGTATATAATATCTGGACTGTTGTACTTCAGCACGTGGTTCCCGTACGCCTCCCATATGATCCTCTCCCTCCCCTGCTGCTCCACCAAGTTCACGATGCACACCTGCTTGTATATCTTCAGCTCCTCCTCGAAGTGTTTCTTGAACGCCGCGTGGGATTCTTCTTCGGCTGTTCGAGGAATGTTCCAATATATGAGAGGAAGATAAAATTGTTTTTTTTAATGCAAAATTAATTTAAGTTCGGGTTCGAAAGTCCTTTGCTTTGTGACAGATTGAAATAAATAGAAGATAGGTAATGGACAGAGAAGAATCACAAGTTTTAAATGTGAAAGAATAGTAACAAAAAATATATATTTAATATTAATATTACTCGTGTTAATATCACATAACTAATGTTCCTCGAATAAACAGTTATATTTTTATTTTCGTGCACTTATTTCTTTACACGTGTTAAACAACATTATCAATATTCTATTCTTATGCATTTTTAAATGTTAATAAACTGCAAATGAATCGATTCGTTGTGTTTATAAACGGTAGACTGGTTAGAAATTTATAAAATACCTTATGAGAATATCATTATGAAATATATAAAAATCAATATACTTTGAAGTTTCGCATCACCAATATTTTATCTATGAGACAAGTCACAAGAGACATATTTTTTATTCTATTTTAGATAAGACTAGCTGCACCCGGCATACGCTGTTCTGCCTTGCTCTTATCATTTAGGGGTATGAAAAATAGATGTTGGCCGATTCTCATAGATATAAGCACAAAAAATTTCATCAAAATCGGTCAAGACGTTTCGGAGGAGTTTGGCAACGAAAACTGTGACACGAGAATTTTATATATTAGATTATATTGTATGTACAGGGACCTTAAAATTATTATTTCTTTTCATTCAATATGTTTATGACGATAATCTGTTAGTGTGTAAAGGAATTTGAATCTTATGAACAACATAATTAACGTCGAACTTACTTCGATCTAACCGCGGAGGCGGCCTGAATTTGTATTCCGGTTGGCTCCAGAATATAGGCACGGATCCTCGCACCTGAGTTAAATTTACAAGCGTTAATAATGTATGACAATGATTGACTATATTTATTAATGTGCTAATTGATGCATATATTTTTTTTACCATTTTTCTATTAAACAGGAAGCGATATAATGTTAAAAACACCACAATAATTTTTTTTTGCTAAAACAAAACAATAAAAAACAAAAACTAGGAAGAAACATTTACGTCCCATTTTTTCAAGAATTACTAAATGGGTAATTTCAACTTCAATAAAAAAGCACTATTGGAATTATCTATAATCTTCTTTGTAACGACTTTGTTTCCCAAAAACGAAGAGGAACTCCGTGGGCTTTCAACCGATTGCCATGCCCCCTTGAGTTTCCCCCTTGAGATATATATATATATATATATAACTTATATTATATATAAATAATACTAAATATTGAATAGCTATCGAAACTTGACCACTTTATTCAACATAAACCTGTTATTACAGTGTACTATTGTTGTATATTTTAATACAATGTTATATGAAGTGAAGCAGAAAGAAAAATTGTAAGCGAATTGCATGTAAGCGAAAACATTCGCGTGAACATAATTCAAATGAGAATTGTTTATTTCCTGGCAATAAACTAAAACGGTTCTTAAATCTCAACGCACAATAGGGTTGTCCACCATATATTTCCTTAAAGCAAAAAAAAAACCATACACCAATCGATGAACTTGAAACTATGTAGTTTTGTTACAAAAAAAAAAAACAAAAAAAAACCTGGTCTTTTTAGTGACGCTCTTAATAATTATCAGCTAGAATTTTGTATTTTGTAGTTAAAATCACTGATTGTATTCTCTAATTTCAAATTCAAAAAATATGATAATATACTCTATAGTTGATAGTCTCAACTATTCAATCTCTTAATATACTTATTTCATTCTGTACACTATTCAAATATTTTTGACAGCCCTATCTAACAATCAAAACTAATACAACTGTATATAGTGACGTCACGAGGACAACGACCGATTTCAGAAATTCAACCAAGTTGAACAATACGTTTATTATAATTTTATTTTTATTATTTTTACCACGTAAAGTAATTGTGACACAACGGAAACACCTTCAAAGAGAAAATAGTATCAAATTAAAAAAGTCACTCATAAGGAATGAATATTCTATGCTCAATTATGCTTTCTTTTAATACTGGTATCAATGTAACGAAATATGGAGGTCAGGAGGAGGTTAACAATTCGAATCCCTATAATTCCCTACCAATAATATAAATGCGAAAGTAACTCCCTCTATCTGTCTCTATTTCACGCCTAAGCAACTAAGAACGATTTATGCGGGAAAACATCAGCCCTTCTCTGTCACTTTGATTACGTAGCTATGCGATATCTCTCTTAGCCTTCGCCATAGCTTAATCGTCGACGCCGCTGGCGGAAAGCTAGTGCATGATAAATCAAATACACAATTTACTCAGTACTAGCTTTTGCTCGCGGCTTCGCGCGCTTTAAATTCGGAGAAGTTTAATGGACGTTATTATACATACAAACCTTCTTCTTGAATCACTTTATCTACAAAAAAAAAAAAAACACATCAAAATCTGTTGCGTAATTTTAAAGATCTAAGCACAGAGACACACACACACAGACGACGGAAAGCGACTTTGTTTTATACTAGATACCTGGACAAATGAGGCCCGGTGAATGCTGTCAGAGCACACAATGGATACGATTTGTTCTGTCTCCACATAGTTCGCGACTCGACCGGTGGGTTCTATGCCTCTACGATTGTACCTAGAAAAAAAAAACATTTATTACAAAAAAAATTACGCTAAATGAGTTACGCGTGTTGAGGATATATATTCTGTATTAGTTTGTAGGTATATTTTACTACCGGTGCGCCCCGGTTTCGCTCGTGTTTCATAGCCTTATAGCATTCAGAGATCACGTACATAATATCCAACGTTGAATTTTGAAATCGGTACAGTAGTTTCGTAGATTAGCGCGATTAGCTTTAGCGTTTAGTTTAGCTGCTTTAAATTATTAGTGTAGACTTAAAAATAGTGTCGTAATTTATTGATAAAAAGGAAAGTACGATACAGGTCCTGCTTATGTAAAGTTTTTATGAAATTGATCAACATGAAATCTAAACATTTTTTAAACTGGTTTTGTTAGAAAAAAAAAGCAAATCTAAGTTGATTTTGAAGTAATATGTACGTTGTACACGCTCCAGGATAGCAATATGAAACTCAGGTAATTGCCCGACTTCTTAGGCAAACAAGACTTATAAACAATATTGTTCGTGTATAACGTCTTTTAATACTTATAGCTCGCAGGGAAGAAAGTACGGGGTAGTAATTGGTTAGTTCCCTTAAGCAAAAAATCTCTTATATTATATACTAGCTGCGCCGTCCGCATCCCGTAGGAATATCGGGATAAAAAGTTGCCTATATGTTATTCCAGTTGTACAGCTATCTACGTACCAATTTCATTGCAATTGCTTAAGCAGTTTTTGCGTGAAAGAGCAACAAACACACACACACAGACATCCTTACAAACTTTCGCATTTATAATATTAGTAGGATAAGTAGGATTTAATACATTATAGCGAAAAAACATCCAAGCACGCTATTTATTATATACAAAAAAAAAATCTCATTCAATTTCACTATTCATAATTTGTTATACGATACAGTGAAGAGGCGAAAGATGAAAAGGCCTCGTTATTTTTGCACGTCAGCGATCTTCAAGAGCATGCAGTGTGTTGACCTTGCTCCCAGTGACTACATTGCCAATACTTCATTGGATTTTATTTTTCACAACTAGCTGTTGCCAGCAGCTTCGTCCGCGTGTTCAGTGTTAATTTTCATGGTACAAAACTTTCATTCCCTATTTCGTTCTGTTGGGGACAGCTTTTATCAAAATACTTTCTTAGCGGACGCCTAAATCATAAAGGCAAATTTCAGCCAGATCGGTTTAGTAGTTTGGGCTGTACAGCGATAGATCACCTTTGAGTTTTATATTTTAAGACTAGCTGACACGGCAAACGCTGTTCTGCCTTACTCTTATCATTTATGGGTATGAAAAATAGATGTTGGCCGATTCTCACACCCCACCGATATGCACACAAAATTTTATGAGAATCGGTCCAGCCCATTCGGAGGAGTATGGTAACTAACATTGTGACACGAGAATTTTATATAATACTAGCTGCACCCGGCAAACGCTGTTCTGCCTTACTCTTATCGTTTAGTGGTATGAAAAATAGATGCTAGCCGATTCTCAGACCTACCCAATATGCTTACCAAATTTCAGAGGAATCGGTCAAGCCGTTTCGGAGGAGTATAGAGACTAACATTGTGACACGAGAATTTTATATATAAAGAGAAGAGATAAATAGATATTGGAAAAAAATATATTAAAACGCGCTTTTTTCCTAAACCTAATTTTTTTTTTTAAGTTCAAGTCTTAATTTTTTATAACATTAATATTAATTAACCAATTTAACACAAACAAATTTTTACGCTGAATTAATAAATGAAAAAGAAGCATAACATTTTAATACTTATAATTTATCAGTAATACACAATGTATCTATCAAAAAAAAAATTATATATTCTTAGTCTCAATGAAGACTCACCTTGTCCCAGCCTGGTATCTTGATCGCCTAGAAATAAGACCTAGGGTAAACGTCTCATCACAGGAACTGGTACTTGACAATGACTCTGTGTTCAATGGATTAACATCTGGTGGCTCACAGGCAATTTGGGATAAATGAATGTATCCTTGTATAATTGGGAGCACCCACTCATCGCAACTGGGACTCTAAAACGGATGAATATCTAATATAGGCTTATCTATACTGATATTATTAAGCTGAAGAATAGTTTGTTTGGTTGGTTGAACACACTAATCTTAGAAACTACTTGTCTGATTTGAATGCTTGATTCATTGTTAGATAGCCCATTTATTGAGGAAGGCTATAGACTATAGGCTATATTATCACGTTAAGACCAATGGGAGTGGAGCACTAACGAAAAATGTTTCAATTGAGGGATTTTTTTCCTATTGAGAGCTTCCTCTGTGAATTAGCGTTAGACCGAAGTAACTATTCCACACAAAGAAGAAGACAATTAAGCTCCATTCTATTCACAACAAGAAATTTTTTAAGAAAACTCATTTTATATGAAAAAAATTGTGAGTATAAATTACATTTCTGTTAGGAACCTTAACAAACGTAATACAACAAAGGTAAAATAATATGTCACTCAACTTAGTTTAAAAATACAATTAAGTATGCATGACAAATTTCCAAATATATTTTTCCTTCCCATTATATATTTTCATTAATATTATTATTTACTTTTCCTTTACGTAAATTATAATACTAAAATAATTTAATCATAATTTATAGGTTTATTTACCTCTAAAGCTACAATATCTTTCAGCATATATTTGTTCCAGAAGAATCTATCATCAACATATTTCCACCATCGTGTTAAATCACTGATAGGTTTTCCGGTACCTTCCTCAGTTTCAAGTAACTTTTCAATTTCATACTGTCTTTGTAAACTATTTGTGAGGTCCAGGGTCCGGCAATAGTAGAAACTATCTGAGTCATCAAATATCTTATGGAGTTCATCAGTTAGGCGTTTTTCAAACCGCTCATCTAGTTTCACCTCCCGTTGCTTTTTGACTGTTTGTTTTACCTTCAAAATTAATTTTGTTTATTTACTATTAAGATACTCTATTAAGATAATGCTACCTTGCTTGTGGCATAAAAACATTTTTCTAATAAGAAATATATGACATGATTTTTTTTCTTCAATATTGAATCATAGTTAAACTAACAAATTTTAAAGTAAGAAAGTACCTGAGTTGCAGCTTGTTGCGTTGTAGTTTTAATGGTATTACTGACATTTTTCACAGCACCTACAGTTTTATTTAAAAACGCAGAATTTTCAAATAACCTTGCACCCATTTTTCTATTCACAGATTTGCTGGAACTACTCATTGAAGTTGAAGAGCCATGTTTCGTACAGGGGCATAGTTCTAACTCTTGATTTGAAGTACCCAAATTGAGAAAGCATATTGATTTTATTTTATATATTGTGTGGTGGAAATAGATTTGGCCCACTGGAACACTCTCCCTTATGATCATAAGCCTCGGTTCGTAGATATTTGAATGCTCTACTTTGCCAATAATACCTTCTGTAATACCTAAGCACTCGATGTCTTCTATGTCTGATAGATCCCATGCTAAAATAAAAATTATTAATGATTACTCACTGAAGTGTTATACGCCTATATATTTCATAAAATTTTATTAAAATAAATTGTTGCGAGTTATGATCTTTTTTTCAAATTGTAGTGTTAATACATTAATTTTTAACAGTTAAAACTTACCTGAACGCACGGAAAATGCACCAGTTACGCGATTCCACCACAGACTCGACTCATTTCGAACAAATATATAAAATGTTTCTGATCTAAACACTTCCATTTTTAATTTTTATTTATAATCGACGAATTTTCTGTTAAATTTCATTGTTTTTGTTGTTATCGTATTTCCCCATGTAATTGACGTTTTAGAATGAAAAAGAAGGGGCAGATTAGAATTTTCTGACAGTTGGTAGTGGCCTCGGTTTCTTTTTAGGCATATACCAGTAATAGTAAATTGTTGACATATATATGGCTTAATCACACAACATTTTAGTGATATTATGTAATTTATGTACTTTCAACTTTAAAGTGTTTCTGTGTTAATGCATATCTCATTTTTTTTTATGGATCAGTTAGTTACGATATTATGATAATAAATAAAACATTCAAGTAAACTGTAACCGTAGCGTATTAATCTGCCTGAAACGGAACGTAATAATATCGATGAGATGACGCCTCTCGCTGCAAATACTACGTCGTAATGTTGGTATAACTGATTCAAATAATGCTCGATTTAACTCTGCAATCAATTTTATGAACAAATTTTCTCATAATTCTGTTTACGTTGTGGAAAAATGGATTGGCAATTAACGTGTCGAGTATGTCTGGAAACAGGAGATATGGTTTCTTTGTTTGATTGGGACGAAAACAACGATCAATTAAGTGATAAATATACTTATTGCTGTGGCGTGGAGGTATGGAAAAATAACTATACAAAGTGGTTGCGATGGCCACCCTATCAAAATTTTGTACAATAATGTTGCTATATCTTGGTGTTTTATGCAATTTCTTGATTTTTTGCTGACATCCCTGCTATAATTTTTGTTAATCAAAAACAATCGTCTTTAATTTTTTATTTATCTTTTCCGTTTTTAGGTTACAAAGAACGATTCGCTACCGACGCTTATATGTTTAAATTGTGTGGATCGTTTAACATTTGCGTATCAATTTAAGCAACAGTGTCTTTCTTCAAATAGCACTCTGAAAGAATGCTTAGATGAATTTTTAAAAACTTCTTCCCTTACCGGAACAAGCACAAACGGTGGAGATAGTTCATCACGTATGTAAATTTATCTTTATATTTCAGTACATAACGTATGACGAAATTGTTCTTTTCGCTTCATATTTTACGGAATTAGCCGGTGTATTGATTTTGTAATAAATGTATGTTATTTTGATTTCTTGATTCCAATTGTATGTATGTCACAGACGTTGATACTGAGACTATAACAATCAAACAAGAGAATGGGCTATTATTACAATACGAGCTGCCAGTGGAACACGATGCGCAGACTCAATGGACCAGACGGCTTATCAAAACTCAGGATAATGCTGTTGTCATCAAGGCACCTGGGCCCAAGAAGAGGGGACGTCCCCGCAAGTATCCTAATCAACAAGGGCAGATTGGTAAGATTTGTTTAATTCCATTATATAACAATATTTAAACATGTGCTGTAAATATCATCATCATCATCATCATCCCATATATGTTCCCACTGCTGGGACACAGGCCTTCTATGAGGGTTTAGGCCATAATCCACCACACTGGCCAAGTGCAGGTTGACAGATGTTACATGTAGTCGATTTTTTTATTCTCAAACATGCCCGTTTCCTCGCAATGTTTTTCCTTCACCGTTTTGAGCAGTGGTGATGTTCTGTGCAGATAAATTGAAAAATCAATTCATTTCCTGCACATTCGTGCAGTTCATGGTCTCGAACCCCAACTTATCCATTTTGAAGTCCAAGTTCCTCCCAACTGAGCCACCACTGCTACATTATGATAAAGTGCTATAAATATGATATTTTTAAATTAAATTATTACTTTTTAAAACATATGCTTCCTTACGGGATGATTGCAGATGATTTTAATACAAGACAAATAACTCATCCTACTGGTTAGTTCTACACTATATCTTATTTTATAAATATTTTTTAAAGAAGGTTTAATACGCTATACAAAACATATTTCAAAATCACAGTAGTGTCTAGACATAAGTGAAATCCCGTGTGCCCTAGTGGGGTATGGGGCAGACGATGTACATCTGTTTCACTGATTGATTCTCTTTATGGACAAGTAGGTGATCAGCCTTCTGTGTCCTGCCAGAACGAGACATTTTTTTTGTTCGTCCCAATGGGGAATTGAACCCAGGACAATTGATTTATTTATTTCAATTTCAATAGATGTATCACCATACCAACGGAAGAAGCCAAAAGAAGAGACGAAGGAGCCAGAAGCATTGACAACTCTCTTGGCATCCGGCAGTCTGGAGCTTAAACAGGAGCCTGATGATGAGAACGATGAGGGACTTTTTGAGTTGGAAGGTTTGTTTATTTTTTTATAGTTATAGACTTATTGCAGGTCATAACTCTGAATGTCCTCCATCATTCTAAGCAAGAAGTAGAGAAACAGAAGTTCAATATTCATTGTTCCTAGTGCAACTAATAGTAAGAGTTAAAAAGAAAGGAAAATTATTCTATCATAATTCTAATTGGTATGGTACTGATTAGCAATACATTCTATAATTCATTCACACCAGTGATGTCAAAAATGTGGTGTAAAAAAAAATGTAAACATGTGTGTGTGTGTGTGGAAAACACATTTTGGAGTATTGTTAATTTAAATCTATTACATATATTGGTGGGATTATTTATGCCACAAGTTTCTGGAAGATTAAGTTAATTTTAAAGAAGTTTTCTCATTCATTACTAGTGGTGTGTCACATATGTATTTAATTTTGCCAGGAGTAGATTCGGACCCCGATTTTGTGCCTGAAGCAGATGCTGAGGAGGCAGCGGAGGACCAAGATATAATCAAAGTAAGTTTTTCATACTTGTGAAACGATTAACAAGTTATATGAACACAAAATTTCATGATAATTGGACCAGTAGTTTTGGAGGAGTATGGTGAATGACATTGTGACACGAGAATTTTATATATAAGCTATCCTATCATTTAAGTTGGACAAAACTGTACATGGTGTGCAAAATTAATGAAGGTCGGTTGAGTAGTTTAGGAGTTTATCACGGACAAACAATGTGACACATAATTTATACATATTAAGATGTATATAAGGAATAATAATATTGCAATTCTATTTAAAATAATATTGAGGAAATTTATAATACCAACATTTCTGTAGTAGTGCCTACAATAAATGAATATTGTAAATGTGAAATGAACCCTGTCTGTCGGTCTCATCTTCACCTCTAAATCAACGAACCAATTTGAATTAAATTTCACACAGAAATACATAGTTTGAGAATTTAGGAAGTAGATACAATTTCCAGAAATCCTATTGGAACATGTACTATGCAAAGAAATCAAGAAATCTGGAGACAGTCTATCTTTTTCTTTGACTGCGCGAATGCGCGGGCGAATCCGGATAGTTAATATTACATAAATTTGACCTTTCTCTACTACATTTGAATTTAAAATCTGTATTTATCTAGGCTGACGAGCCCAAAAAGCGTGGCCGACCAAGAAAAATCAAACATCAGAGGGAAATAAAGGTCAAAGAGGAAGATGAAGATGTATTGCTCAAAGAAACTCTATTGGCGTACTCCGAACCAATCTCTGACCACATACTTAACCCTAAACCGAAGAAAAAGAAACAACCAACCAAGAAGAAATATGTGTATGCAAAAACGTAAGTTGAAGAAGTGTTATTTTATCAATTGTGCATATATAAAAAATGTTTTGTTGCAGTATCATAAAATATATGCAGTATATATGAAATATTCACACAAAAATCTTTAGTCATTCAATATGTTGCCTATTGATAATATTTGCCTTTGGTTTACACCCTATTAATGAACAGTCCTAACTTTTCTTTATGTATTGAAATGTAAAAATCACACTAATATTATAAATGTGAAAGTTTGTTTGTTTGTCTGTCAATCACGCTGAAACTACTGATCGGATTTTGATGAAATTTGCAATATGTAATACAGACAGGATATAAGTTGACTTGGGTGATAGGATACTTTTTATTCTAATTAAACGCTGCCTTGGGGTAAAACAGGAATCTTGATATCCGGTCGGAGCCAGAATGTTTGTTCATAAATCTGTAATATATGTAAACAGTTAAAATATAATTGAATAGATTTTAAACATTTATGGTTTGTTGGATACAAGAGTTTGAGAAATTAATTCTTTTTTTGTAGGCATGTCTGTGAGACATGTGGAGCATCATTCACATCCAACGCATCACTTCAAGCCCATATTAGAAGGCATTTGGGCATTAAACCATTTGTATGCAGGTATTTTTTCTATTTGTTTCCATTTTTTTTTTTGCTAATGTGTTTATACTATACCATGTCATAAATTTAAAAAAAATCTCTCAAATTACTTAACATGAAAATTTTTTTGACTTCATTGTTTTTGTCTAGTTCTTATAAATAACCGTTCCGAAGGCATGGGTGCGGGTGGATTCGATTGGTTGTTAAATAGACAAATTTTTCATTTAAATAAGAATAATTTTTAAGTAAATTAAAAGCAAAATTAAATCTGTATCAGATTTCCCCTGCGCCCATAGAGGCAGGTTTTGTACCGTACATTTTTTATGTTATACGCTCACCACGCACCCGCACCCGTTTTACGCCTTTAGAATATCAATTAATATAACATTCATAAAATAGTTTTTTTTATTATAGATCTGAAAAGCCTACGCCTAACTAGTTGAGTTAGAATTTTTAGATATCGATGCTATTTTAGAAATTTGTTTTAGATATAAAAAATAATTGGACAATGAAATACCGATTTTGGTAGTCAAATACTGGGAAATAAATTAATTTATCACATAGCTAAATATCTTATGGAAATCTTGCTAATAAATTTATTTATAATCTGTGCTACACACAGAACTCGTTTATATCCATATCATATCTATTTGTTGTCATTTAAAAAATTCTCTAACCTTTATCTTTATCGTACCAATCTCTAAAAGGATATATTAAAAAAAAAAACCTAAATTTCTTCTCTATAATGTGTGTAAATCTAATAAAATACGTATATAAACACGTTTTGCGTAGTATATGCGGGTACGCGTGCGTGATGAACATGGAGCTGCGCCGGCACATGTTCCGGCACACGGGCGTTCGCCCGTACAAGTGCCGCGTGTGCGACCGACGTTTCGGCGACTTCGGCAGCCGGCAGAAGCACGAGAGGCGAGTGTTGCTAGCGGAAAAAAAAATATGAAAGAAATTAGAAAAATGCAGTGTGAGAACTTTTTGGTGGAGGTTGTATTGGCGCGATAGCATGAAAAATATTGTAGTGGTTGATGTGGATTAAATACAAAATCATTGTAGGCCACTTTCACCGTGTGCTGCTAGCTTATTTAACACTTTTGGCATACATTATTTATCGTAATAATCAGCTAAACAGAGCAAGTCTAGAACCTTTTAAACTGGCAATTATTTTTTTTTATTTCTTATACATACATTGATTAATGAATTTAATTTCATGTTATCGTGTCAGTATAACATACATCTGCGTATCTCAAACCAACCTGCTCCATAATTGTATCTCACTTTGGACACAATGCCCTCATCCACGATGTACGGTATGAAACGAAGCGTTCGGAAAGGTAAAGGACTCCTACATACATACGCGTGTTTATACACGTAACGAATCGCCCCGATATTAGCGTATGCGGGTTTTCCACCGTGGCCAAAGAGTCGTTGAAACGCCACATGCTGAAGCACACCGGCCAGAAGCCGTACGCGTGCAAACACTGCCCCAGAAGGTTCGCCGACTGCGGCAGTCGGCAGAAACATGAGCGGTGAGTTGAAAGGTGTATTGAAAAATAATTCTTAGGTCACAATTAGTTAGATTAAGAATTTGAAGACATTGGAGTAGAAGGATTTGATGGTTAATTGGATAAACAGAGTTACGGTTTCGTGTATCTCTTTCTAGCTAAAGGTTACTTAGAAGACTTGTTCCTCTGCTGTATTTCTCATATTTGTATGTAATTCCTCTTAGTTAGCAAAAAGGTATGCTAGTTCGGTTTCTTTAACAAGAAACATGTCTTCCATAATTTCGACATGAATAAACGAGAGCAGAAATAGTCAGTTTTTTTATAAAGTTTCTTATTATTCTATTTATTCTAACTAGTACTCATAGTTAACATTATAATCTATATCTATGGCTAGTTTCATCAAAATCCATTCCATCATTCCAGCTTTCGCATTATATATAATAATAGGACGTTATGCAAACCACAATAATAATTATACTAACATAATATCCTACTAACCCTATATATTAACCGACACTTCCGTCTCCAGATTGCACATGGGCATCCGGCCGTACCAGTGCTCGCTGTGCGGCAAGGCGTTCACCTACTCGTACGTGCTGGCCAACCATATGCTTACGCATACTGGCGAGAAGAAGTATTCGTAAGTTGTTTTCTTGTGTAAAATTAAAAAAAAAATTGACAATTTTTTTTTGCTCCTGTTTAATCTTGATGGTTATTACGTCTTGTCTCAAAGTTTATTGATATTCAACAAATAGTATAATTTTTTTTTAATCACAATCAGAATTATAAACTTAGTCTTATTGTGTTTATATATATTATTACCATTATAAGAAATAATCAAATAGTTTTATAACTTTGCTCTGCATTTCATTGTTAAATTCTTTGAACAATGAACAATCTAGAATACTCGAGCATAAGCACTAACTATATTTTAATATAATTTTTGTTCTTCAATTTCAGCTGCAGCCCGTGCAACAAGAAGTTCACAAAGGCGCACCACCTCAAGTACCACAACAAGGTGCATCACAAGGAGTTATACTTGCAGCAGCAGATCGAACAAGAGGCGAAGAAGATGAGACAGCAGATTAACGTGAACAACCTGACCGGTGTGATCTCAGGACAGATTGTGGACGGGACGCTGCAGCTCATACATACATCTGAAGGTGGGTTAAATAGGTTTTGTGTTTATTTTATTTTATTTATTAGGGTGAGTGAAATCTTAGACTAACATCCCAAAAACGAAGGAGGTCGTCAATTCATTTGTATTTTTTTGGCTTTGTTACTCGATAATTGTGGGTTTTTAACCGATTGTATGTTGTAATAAGATCCCGGATATATATATTAGGATATAGAGTGGTACCACCCTGGGCGTGGGATACCACTCCAAATTCACTTCACTACACTGCGCCGGTTGATTATTATTGTTTAATATTTGTTTTTTAAATAAATTGGACTTTTTCTTAAATATTATATACATTGCTCTTGGCTATAACTTTTTTTTTACGACAATATATTTCTTTCAGACGGTGAGCATGAAACGCAAATGCAAGTGGTCGAAGACCACGAAGACAGTGAACAGAAGGAGACCGATCGAGCGGTCGCCGATATGCAAGCGGTATGTACAACAATTTCATATCTTTGCTATTTGCTTCGCCATTAGTCTCGCCCTTCGCTTCGCTATTCGCGTCGCCATTCGTCCTTCCATTTACCTTGCTATTTGCCTCGTTATTCGGCTCGCTATTCGCCTCGTTATCCGCATGAACGGCCCAAAAACGGAGGAGGGAGGTTCTCAATTTAAATGTTTTTTTTTTTTGTTCTGTTACTTGATCCTGTGGCGATTAACGTGATTGTTTTTAATTCGATACGGATTTGTTGTCATTCCTAGATAGACCTTTTTTTAAGAAAATAATTATCCAAATTACTTACGTTATACTAATTATGTTGTATAAACCAAATTTCATTACTGTTTCTGGTAATCGAATGGCATACTTTATATTTAAATGTAATTTAGTTTAAATAACATTAAAACTTTTAATTAATGTTTCAGGTGGTTTTAGACTCAGAATTTGCAATGGACGACGAAGACAGTAAAGGACACTGATGCTTATAAAAACAGTCATAGAGATTAGTTTTCAGCGGACACAAAATAAATGATACCATAGCAATGTACGCAATTTTACTTTATATAAATTCAATTTATGGAACGATTTCTTCCATATAAAACGATAAAAAGCAATATTTAGAATCTAATAGCACTTGATATAGATATCTCATAAATTGTTTAATAGATCGAAATCAAAGTTCGCCTGTGAAATAGCTTTACGTATTAACGTTTTTGTAACACGAGTTTATAAGATACATCGTTAAGACAAAAAGAAAGTGAGATGCTTTTATTTTAAGTCCATAACATATAAAAGAATAAACGGTAAATTAAGTAGATGTTTGTTTAAAATGAACTGTTACCTTATTACAGCTCAAGCTTTTGATAAACATTAATAAAAACACTAATAAATGAAAAAGTGTAAGTGCTAATCAGTCACATTGAAATGTGACTGATTAGCTTCAGTTCAATTACATTTGTCTCTTTTTCGCTCGCGATACTTGAATCATGTCATCTTTCTTTGATATCTAATCGTAATGTAGTGTGATATAGCGATATCAAGTTATTTATGTGTGCGTAAGGGTGCCGTTTTTGAAAATGGAATGTTGTATTTGCTACAAACTACATGATATCTACACCTTTCTTTGATTTTAGGTGTCAACTGCATCTCCGGTATCATGCAGACAGTTATATTAAACTTAAAAATGTTTATTAGTCCTGTTAAAAGGTTATAAAAATTGCCTTTTTTAATATGGAATTATTAGCTGTGTTTAATTCGTTGATTTTTTGTAGAGCTACATTAACTACTTTTTGTTATTATCCTCTATGGATATCTGTAAAATGTAACTAAGATATGGTTGGTATATAAAGTTTTTACTGTCTATTTCGAATTATCGTAATGATCTATGGTTGCTTCGGAATGTTAATGATTTATCAAATTTGGAAGCCTTTATCTCGATCAGAGAAGGCTAATTTCGTATAATTCTTGTTTATAATAGTTACTTTAAATTTAAAGTCTGAATTCTCGTGTTAAGACTGCGCACCATCAGAATTTTGAATAACGAAAGAAAATGCAATAAATAAATAAATATACACGCGTAAATCTAGTTATACTAAACCGTTATTAATATCTTTAAATTAATTGTCATAAAGTTGTAAACCTTTGTATCAAAATATAGAAAATTCTGCCTTATTGTCTGTATATAGGTGTTAATTTAAATTTATTGTTACATTAAGAGCTAATATTTCAATGTTAAAATAAAATTAAGATACATTGTCATCTCTTTCTATCCATTAGAAGAGAAAGTGACAGAATTATTGTACCGAAAATTGTTGACGATTAAAATATTAGCGCTTATTAAAATTAAGAATAGATTAATGTATAATAAATCAATGTCACTTAATTGTAACATGCCACATTATTTAAGTTAAAATTATATTTCTAAAGCACACTGAAAATTTTTCATTTTTAAAATCCATAATGTTCTTTAAAGATACGCACGTTTCATTCTATAAGAATGACTCATGCATAAGAGGTATTTTATGTAAACATGTGCGAGATTTTCTTTATCTCTGTCTGTTAATATAAAATACTATCGGACTGCCTCGGCTTCGCACTTGTATAGCTTCTATAAGTGATGATACATCTTTCCAATGGTGAGAAACTATTTTGAACGTATAAATAAAGAAAACAATGATTCCCCTTCAAAATACTAGTTAAGACATACTTTATTATAGCGTAGGAAATCTTTAAAATATGGTAAAAGTGTAATTGAAGTCTGTATAGTAATCTAGAAACTACTAGTAATATGAAAACTACTGAACCGAATTGTATGAAATTTTGGTTGGAAGTTATAGTAATGGAAAATGACTCGTTGTTTAAGAATGGTAAAGGTTACATTCACAAATCCGGAATGTTAATAACGATGGTCAGTTTATATTTAGCAGTTGACATGTATGAAACGTAGTTGTTTTTGTTAATAATACGGTTTGTAGCGGTATATATGACTTTTATTTTTAACCTTCCCCTTTATTATTAAATTATAGTCACTTGAGATTCGATAGGCGCAGTTTTTACTGATTAATAAATCGAAGGATGTGGATTCGACCCACTAATGAAAATGAAACACGTTTGTCTCAGGACGCCCACAACAGATACATAACACTGTACAACTCTCATTTAGGCTTATAGGTACAGCTAGTTATATGTAATAGCGGCCCGCTCGTGGTATATTATGTATAGCAACAGACAAAATAATACTATGATATAGCCTAATAGCACATGGCGATCACAAAGATATCTTGAGATCAAATCAAACTATTCCGTTTTACAATATTAGTAAAGGATATAAATGCTTATTTTGGTTTAAAGAATAAAAAGTGTACACGGCACGGCCCTACTTTTTTTTATATGTTACAGTCGGCAATGGAGCTGGTGGGACGGCTGATGGTAAGCGCTACCACCGCCCATGAACATTTGGAGAGGCATAAGGTCCATTGCAGACGTTACGGCTCTACAAATGGATTGTCGCCTTTAAATTGGTAAGGGATTAAGAAGGATTGTCGAGAGGAATAAAGGAAAGGACTAGGAAGGGTAAGCAAAAGGATATGGGCATCCGGCTCTCCCGCTCAGCGAACGAAACACAGCAGAATGCTATTTCACACCGGTCTTCTGTCGGGGTGTGGTACTTCCCCGATGCGAGCTGGCCCAATTCGTGCCGAAGCGTGCTCGACTACCACATACAAATTATTATTATTATTTTTGATTCTTAACTTTCGATATAAATATATCATAAGTGCTACAAATCAGGATGTACAAAATATGGCGTAAGAAATACTCAATTTTCTTGTGAAGCAGTTTTTTATTGTGGCACTAGATGGCGATAAGTGAAATGCCGAAGGTTTATTATCTATCAGAGCTAATAATGTAAAGCTGAAGAGTGTGTTTGTTGGTTTAAACTCGCTAATCTCAGGAACTACGGGACCGATTTCAAAAATTCTTTCACTGTTAGATATGTAGGTACGTTATCCCCGAGTGCTATAGACTATAGACGGACCACGGGCGAACCGGGACGAACATCTAGCTGAATATATTTCATATAAATTTTGTTGTTAACTTTTAATTATTATACAGAACTTATAAATAAAGCAAGAAATGAATTGAAATGAAAACTTACACTCCTGTGAAATTATGAACAATTTGCTAAAGCACTGCGTTCGAGTGAATAATGGTCTAAATAATTATTCGAAACCGATGTAAGTAATCCTCTAAAATGATAATGTCAATCAATAACGTTAAGACAAAGTATCTGTAACTAATTACTACACCGGGAGTGTGTCATTGGACCAGTGTATATAATTTCTTAATTTTAAAGTCGCTAGAAAAATAACGTTAATTAGAAATTAAGAAAACATTGTCCACGTCCACGTGTAAATTGCTGAAAATGTATTTAAAGAGCTCTCAGTATTTAAAGAGTTCCCACAGCTGGGACAAAGGCGTTATGTGAGGGTTCAGGCTATAATCCACCAAACTGGCCAAGAGTGGATTGGCACATGTCGTCGAAGTTTTTGATTCTTAGACATGCCGGTTTCCTCACGATGTTTTCCTGCACCGTTTTAAGCAGTAGTGATGTTATCCACATCCGCAGATAAATTGTAAAATCAATTTACTTCCTGCACGCTCGCCCGGTCTCGAACCCCCGACTTATCGATTTTAAGTCTGTGGTCCTCACCACTGAGCTACTACTGCTTGATGATGAGTCCCTATCATGAGGTATCACGGACCATCAGACACGCTACTATATTCGATACAATTAATTAGCTTGTTACTCCTAAACTTTAAGTTTCTGTGATGAAAGTTATGAAATACCCCTACATTATTAGTAGATAGTACTTAAACATTTGTTAAGTCCAGTCATAATTATATGTACTTAATATAGTTAAGTTAGGTAAGTTAATGCTATGAATATAATCGTTGTTCCCAGACTCGACGCCACTCAAAAAAGAACTCTAATCTTGATTATTTTAAACGTATACAATCATTTATATTGTTTCGTGTTTCCATGACAATATCAAAACTCCTGCCACCCTTCTAAGTAGACGATTTTTTCTCTTGTCCTTAATGTAAAAAGAAAACTTGAAAGTTTCGGGACGCGGCGAGTTTTAAATTTTTTCCTCCCTTAATGCGATTATTACGAGTGGAAAAAGTCATGAGTCCTCAAACATCTGTTCGTTCATGTAATTAAAATAATTATAGTTAAAAAATAAAACTAAAAAACACACCTTTTTGTAAGAAACCGAACTTAAAAAACAAATACAATTTAGTGTATTGTCAATAATCCTCGAAAAGTCTGCAGTGTTTTAATGAAATCTGGCCTATTAAAGTGAGTCAAAATAGCGCCCAAAGGATTCAAACATACAAACATACAAGTGAAGCTAATAAAAGCGTGTCATTGCAAATATCAATAAAAAATCCCGACCCTAATATTACTTAATTGTCATTTAACGATAAAAGCTGGCATGCGTGAAGCAATTAATCCACTAATCATAAAATGCCTTGCTTCATTTTGGAAAAGAGCCGATACTCTTTCACTGATAATAACCAAACATAGCTAAAAACCACCGCAAGGCTTTCAAATAAAAAACCACCGAATTCAGTCCATCCGTTTGATGCCACAACATCACAGAGAGCCAGACACACATACAAGTACATTTGTAAATCAAACTAATGAGATGGTCTTTGCTATAAAGTTATCTATGTATTAATATTTACGCTAATGATTACTGATACATACTGAGAATAGCTTACTGATATACCATTAGTATAATATACCTACTATATGTTCAATTCATCTATAATGATCAATTAAGGTGCATTAATATATGATTCCTATATAATGATTACAGTAAGTTACAGTGATTTAATGTATATTAATTTATATATTACTAGCTGCGCCCCGCGGTTTCATCCGCGTAAGTCCGTATGATAGGAATATCGGGATAAAAAGTTGCCTATACGTTATTCCCGTTGTCCAGCTGTCTACGTACCAAATTTCATTGCAATCGGTTCAGTTGTTTTTGCGTGAAAGAGCAACAAACACACACACACACACATCCTTACAAACTTTCGAATTTATAATATTAGTAGGATTAGCTATACTAGCTGTGATCCGCGGTTGAAACCGCGTAAGTCGCGTATCCCGTAGGAATATCGGTATAAAAAGTGCCTATGTGTTATTTCAGTTGTACAGCTATCTACGAAGCAAAATAGTATTATTATTCACCAATAGATGTCAGGAAAAAAAACACGAATAAAACACGAATATGACATTTTCTATTAATTCCTAGCTAGATCAATGTGTCATAAAATTATGTGTGCTTCACTTTTTTATGTCATAATCGCAATGAAGCTGGTGGGTCGCCTGATGATAAGCGCTATAGAGGAGTAAAGGAGAGGACGGGGAAGGGTAAGGAAAAGGATATGGGGTTCCGGCTCCCCCATTGAACGAAATATGTACCACTATTGTTTGATTATCTCACAATTATCTCACATTATTCAGTTACGATACAAAGCTGATAACATTATTCTAAATTAAGTAAGTAGGTAATATATGTATTTAGGTAAATCGGGCCAGTTCTTTTCCTCTGTCGTAGGACAATAATATCATGTAAATCCTATTGTTAACCTCGTTATCTGCCTATGTTTTGACTCTTATATGTACTTTAAACATTAAATTAAACATACACTCATAAATATTTGAGAAGCGCCGTAAACGGGCGAAGCATTTGACGAGAGCGCGGTCGCGAGCGCGGCGGATGAACACGATTTACATTTCCATTTCTTTATTTATGGCTATTCCTCACGATTTTTCATAAATAAATATATTTTTATCATCAATCATCATACACAATATAACAATCGGCAACAATACAAAACTTTTGAAATAGTATCCACCGATAACCGAAATATGCGATTTTATGTTGATCCAATCAAAAATGACTTATTATTAATGCAATGTTCTGAAATAAAAATTTTAACGTAAAACAACTAAATAGCAGTTGGTTGAAGAACCCTCCAATTGACAAATCTTTGTTTGCGCTCCAATTAAATAAACTCAAGACCCCCGGGCAAAACAAATGCTCACCAGATATCAAACAAATGAATTGATTTGTTTAAAGAGCACAGATGTATGTGGCCGCAGTTTTTATTACTTAATTGTTGACATACTCTGTGTCGGTCAATCCATCACAATTGAGTATAAGAGAGGATACTACGTAATACTGTTTATATTGAGCATGGCTTTATTAATGAATTAAAATTATATAACCCAACTATTTTTGAGCATAAATACTCACAAAATGATAATATAACCAGTACTTATAATCAGTATCCACTTAATAATGCAATAATAATGATTGGCTTACCACTTTAAATATACCTTTTCAGAAAAAAACGCAGTTAATACATCTGCAATTTTATCGTGGTATATTATAATATCATATGTGGGTTCTTGAAAAAAATAAGGTACTTAGAGATTTGTCACCTAAGTTAATTAGGTACCTAGTAGTGTTATGCCCACCCCATGTGTCTTTAATTGAAAGCGAGTACAGTATCTAAAAAAAATCTTCGGTTTACTCTTAAAATTATACCTCCTTGATAGAATCGTTCTTTCTGAATATTACAGTAAGTATCACATGGTATTACAATTTTTATCCTAGTATGTTTGCATACCTAGATGTATATCAATATATTCATTTGAACAGAGAAAAAATCAATATAAAGCTGGTAAACTGTTTTGATAAAAACCTTGACAGTAGTGACTGATTCTAGTTAGGTACCTTATCTGTTTTGTTTTTATATTCAAATAAGATTCAATCGGTCAAGCAATTGGAGATGGATTATTAAAGTTATTATACCAAATAACTTTTTATTCTGTTTTAGATAAAAAACAGTCGAAGTCTGCGGCTCGTCAAATTGTTATACCAACAGGCACAATAAACTTTTCTACTTATAAATATCCAATTACTTATTTTTTAAGTAATAAGTTATCAATTATGAAATAATAATTCAAAACAAATGCGAGCAGATTGCCGCGAAATTATTCACAAAGCACCCCCGGCACGGACTTGATGATATTGTATTAGGTGATCACATACGAATGCGATTTTAATGGATATACCCAAGCTGCCCTTTGAGATATTTATAAAACCTAACCTCCGTGGAAAAAGGATCCATTTTTTCCCGCCATTTCATATGACGTTTACGTCATTTCGCGCGCAAACGTATGGCCACCCCAATCTAAATTAAAATCTAAAACCTTGTAAACAAGGCAAGTGCTCACTTTTTCGGGGATTTTAACCCTCGGAATTAACGAGATATACGGGGGGTCGGATCAGGACGGCCGTTTTGTCTCCTTTGGATACGTTCACGATACTAATGTAAGGTTAACGTTTGTGCGCTTTTGTTGCGTCAACTTGTTAATCGCTCTTATAGTGACTAAATTTATAGACCCGAAATGCATTTTTATAGTGGTGGTTAATGTTCATCCTACTTGAAACTATTATTATCAATGCAGCAGTTTGCTGAACCGCATTAACTGAAGTCACAGCACATTTGTGTACACCTAGATACATAATGGGTAGGTCCAACATAAAGCTACTCGTACTTTGTGTAATCGTACATACCTAAGAAACAAACATAGTGTGGTTAATATTTATTATTTGACATTTTATCAATGTAATGCATATGTGCTATGTATTGTATAAGAATATAAAAAAATATACGAATAATAATTTAATCAAACATTTACATATTATAAGAACGTTAAATATTGTCTAGAAAATAAATACTCAAAGAAAACACACAATAAACTTGAACATCATAAATTTTTATTTAAATATAGAATAAATAAAATCAAAAATGTATCACAATGAACACGATAAAAAATAAACATTATTGTCGATGGACACAGCGTAAAGATTCGTTTGACAGCGGTGGGGACGACTTTATGACCACGGATGTGATGGGTGTTGCGCGAGGCAGTTGCGGTTCCTTTCTGTGGCGTAATGCTGATGGCGATTCTTGTCTATGGGGCTTCTCCGTTACTCTATGCTCTGTGCCTCGACCACGCTGCAATTCCGATAGGTTGCTTGCTAGTTCCATAGCTGCTTCACCGTAGAGGAGTTGGCCTCTTTGAACCTGATAGTTACAAATTTAATATTATTCCATAAAGTTTCAATTGTCTCAGAGAACGGTCAGAATCTTAGAATTTTATGTTCCTTTGCCACCTTTTGCCTGGCGATTTCAATGAATATTTAAGTTCGCAAAATATATACCTACTTTATTTCCGTAATGCTGGGTTATACCTATTTGTTTGATGAAGTTCATCATTGTCCAGTGATTACCATATATCAGCAACTATATTACCTACACGACTAAACATTATTCATCAATTTAAAATTTTTCCACATATATGTGACAGTTAAAATCCTCTTTCCGTTAGAACGCTTTTTAAATAACCAGCTTCGTGTCTTTATTACAACTTCTAACTTAGGAAGATGCATTAAAAACTCGAATATATTATAGTATTTATTTCACATCATGTCTTTTACATGTTGTCATGCACACTTTTTCAATTTATCTATGTTTCCGTTTCCTAGCTAGCAATATATGCTATGTACTACATCTACGTACAACATAACATCAAATAATTATCACAGATAATATAATACATTACATTATTTTATCTGTGATAATACTATGCTTCTGCCAAATCTTCGTTCCACCCAGTACCTCGTTATTGAGTTCGGCGCGCCTCCGCGACACCCACTCAATCTGCTCCTGTATCTTCTTGCACTCCTTCTCGTTGTGCATCAGATCCTGGCGCAGCATGTCCATGATCTGCCGGTACTTCTGCTGCACGTCGTGGTCCAGCGCGTGCAGGTTCTCAATCTCGTTCTGGGTTTCACGTATTTTGTACTTAGATAGGCGGAGACGACCCTCCTGATTGACACGTGATGCTACATTTTATTGGTGATCTATTTGTTTTTTTTTTTTTGCTATTGAGATACGAACTTTGATAGACAATTGTTGAAGATATTTTTAATTACTGCGTACTGAATGCACATTTCGTGAATCTTATTCGAATGGGATATGAAAATGTTATTTCGTTTATGAGGTTGTGTTAAATTAGGACAGATTTCTGTAGAATAATTGCCAAATAATCGATAGCGTAAGTTTGAAACTACGTTACAAAAGATTCAAAATGATAAAATCTTTTCTTAGAAGATTATGACATTTCATCAAATATCCATTAAAAGTTTCTTATTTTTTACCCTACCAGGCTATTTACACATAAGTGAATAGTGAGGTATTAAAACTTTACTCTATTACCTTTCCTACCTGCAATTGTATATCTGTTTCATCGATATGATCAATATTAATTAAAATTATATAACTTACCTACCTACTTGCTTTTTGCCCGCAGCCCCGCCCGAAAGATATACAGTCCTGAAGATTTCCTCTTATGTTGTTTTCCTTCACCATAACGAACAGTGGTAATGTGAATAATGTGTGTAATAGAGAAATTGAAAAAATAATTTATTTCTTGCACACACGTCCGGTCTCGGTCACGTGTATATACCTTGTCAGCTAGTTTCCTGGTGAGCACGTCCAGATGCTCATCGAGGCTGTCCTTCTGCTCGACCTCGATACCTTGTACTACATTGTTGTGGGGACACAGACGGTGTACCAGTTGCAAGGAAGCTTGCTGGAGGTTTGGCTCGTCCTTGATAGCAGTAAACAATTAGTCATGAAGTTTTTGGTTCAATACGTAATTATAGACTTTGTAAGGCTTGGTATTACAGAATATGATCAATATAGTTTTTGTTGGACATATCATTTATATAAGTTTTTTATTGCTTTTCTAAAATTGTAATTTTTCACGTAATTTATCTAAAACGATTACTTTCGTAATTTACTTTCAGTACGTACTCTTAGAGATTAATGTAGAAACCAGAAGTGTTTACTTATGTAAGCACAAGCGCATTTAACCGTTTATTGGGTTCACAAAATTTCTATATATATCGTTTTTATTGTAACTTAAAATTATTTCTTATACCTGTTTCTAAAATATCTACTCTCAGTTAAACAGAGCAATAAATAATGTAAAGATTAGGAAACTAGAAATTCTCCCGACCATTCCTGGGTACGCTTTATTCTATTAAAAAAACACATATAATGTTTAATTCTTAATCCTATCCTATCCTACTATATCCTACTAATATTACAAATGAGAAAGTTGGTAAGGATGTGTGTGTGTGTTTGTTGCTTTTTCACGCAAAGACTACTGAGCCGATTGCAATGGTACGTAGACAACTGGACAACTGGAATAACATACAGGCAACATTTTATCCTGATATTCCTACGGGATACGGACTTATGCGGGTAAAACCGCGGGCGAAGCTAGTTAAAGATATAAACAGGGTGGACATTTATATCACCTTAAGGGGAAACACTTGGTTTTCATATTGCAGTACGAAAATTTTGCTAAAAAAAGACATTCCTTAAAATATAGACAGTTTTCTTTCTTTTTACAAAAATTTGTGTAAAGAAAGAAAACTGCATCCATAGCACATTATAAGGACAACAGCGTCGCGACGGTTTCCAATGCCTTCTTCACGAGTTTTCAAACAACAGACTCGTTAAAATCGGTTTAATTATATAAATTAGTGTTTATTAGTTTCTATTAAATTCAACCCTTTGAAGCTTGAGATAGGGTATGTAATTTTTCGTTCGAGATTTTGTCTACGGATCGCAGGAAAGGTCTTATCTTATAGGTGTATTTATACTAGGAAGCTTGGAGCCATTTGAGATGGCAGTACTGAAATGAACTCGCCTTACTACTTCTCCATTTCCACCGTATAACCAACAGTAGGAGAACCACTGTCGCCCCAACCGCGGCCGCTACAATTGCTTCGTTCATTATTTATTACCATTTTAAAGTATTGCTTGTTAATACAAACATATTCCTGTTTTTGTAAAGGTGACACTGACGGTCAGCATCTATATGAAGTATTCTTTTTATAATTGAAAGTTTGGTCGTGGTTTAAGGTTCAATAACATTTCACGGGACAGCATAGCGCATGTATAGCGTAAAGCGAGGCGTGGGTAGATACAGAAATCTGGATATTTTTTTTTTATGTCATAGTCGGCAAAGGAGCTGGTGGGTCGCCTAATGGTAAGCGCTACCACCGCCCATGAACATTTGAAGAGGTGTAAGGTCAATTGCAGACCTTTCGCCTCTACAAATGTATTGCCGACTTTAATTGGGAAGGGATTAGGAAAGGATTGATGAGAGGAATAAAGGAAAGGACTGGGAAGGGTAAAGAAAGGATATGGGCCTCCGGCTCCCCCATTCACCGTACGAAACACTGTAGCAAGCTATTATTTCACGCCGGTTTTCTGTGGGGGTGTGGTACTTCCCCGGTACGAGCTGGCCCAATTTGTGCCGAAGCGTGCTCGACTCACACAATAGGATATCACCGTGAATTTGAATTCTGCATTTACGTGAAGAGGTTTCAGGTATTGGAGATATTAGTGAATAAGAGGTTAAAGTTTTTCTCTGAATATTAGACCTAAATTTCGTTTCCTTAGTGTTCGTACTGATAAGTCGGTTTCCTAAAAAACGATGTTCAAATTCAAATTCAAATTCAAAATTATTTATTGTGATTCACAGGTTATTAGGAAGGTATTACATAATTATAAGTTC
>NC_052130.1:2353255-2368356 GCF_012273895.1 Zerene cesonia | reverse complement strand
TTATTTTTACACAGAAACTATTTTTTAAAAATTTATTAACACGGAGCTTATGTTACCTCGTTGACGTCTTACGTGTAACTCAACTGTTTATGTTGAAATATTATATCAAATATACATAATAGTAAAATATATATAATAGAATCAAGTGACGTCATTAGAAGTATCTGAAAAACATATATAAAAAGGTATACTTGTCTTATATATACTCAGCGATCACATATACAATACACAGCCAACTATCAAAGAATTTTTTTAATCGGTCTAGTAGTTCCTGAAATTAGGGTAATCAAACGAACTCTTCACATTTATAAAAGTATATAGAAGTATAAATAACTTTTATTGTAATTAAAATGCAACCGAAACACACATTCATATAATTTACACACCAAAATAGCATCTATCTGCTCACATAACCTCAAAAACATAATTTAAAACTGTCACCTCAAGCCGATCCATCGTCCATTACCGTCGTTCGAAATCTAAAATCCTAAAGCTGTTATGATAGCTGAGTTTTCGCGCGAGATCTTGTAATAATTGATGAGTGCATTAGAGACACGCGGCGGGAATGTTTTATTCAGCAGTTGAGCAAGATGGCGCCTGCGATGTGCGAGTGTGGTTTGTGAAGTATTATCGTAATGGTGGAGTTTACTCGCTCACAACTGTTTAATAATTTATTTTGATAAGACGCGACGTTTGTGTGTTATATGTAGCGAATTAACATTTGATCAAAATCTCTTACTGGAGAATACTGTCTCGTGCGTAAATTGTCATACTTTAGTATATTATCTTCGTAACATGTTGTTATTTATAAATATATTTTTCATGTACATACATAACTTTATTCTTAGTTATCTACTTTTGACCTTTCAATAAATAAATTTTAAAGCTATACGCAATTGAGAATGTTTGAGATAAAGAAATTAGTTTAAATGGCAACAACTTACAGGCTTTTATTTTTCGAAACGGATTATTATTTTATTCATTAATACGTTTTGAACAACTTGATAAAAGCTACATGTTGTAATAGACTGGCTGTATAAAAAAAAGTCAATTAATAATTTAATATTGTAAAAGTCTCCGCCATGTAAGCAAATTGCTTTAATATATTAAAGATAAACGATATATCGTCACCGTTTTATCTCTACTACAATTCTTTATTCTCGCTGAGATCTGAGTCGAATTAATCTGGACTGCGCACACATACGAACTGATTTAATACCCTCTTAACTCTATCCAGCACTTAGTAATTTCATCTAATCCGATATACAAGTTTTAATACCCGGCCCCACTCAGCCCGCGGCTACGAAAAAAGGGACCTTTAAGTCTCGAAAAACTGCACATTTTCACACGCTTACACCCTTATATCGAAATAAAACTTCACTATTGCTTTCTCGTTCACTTATATGACGAAAGACGAAGATACAACCATTATTATCATAGTCAATGATTTGAGTATCTCGTGATCTATCATTTTATCGCGTATACCTACGTATCTAACGGCATTTAATGGATTTTTGAAGAGGGACTTATTTTTAAATCCCTTTGCTTTACCTCGGCCTTTTATAATTGACGGTCAGGATTGCAGTAGGTACCTATTTAAATATAAAAGCAAGTTTATTGTGAGCTTTATTCGTTTCATATAAACGGTACTGTATTGTCATCGATTAGATTATAAAAACATAATTTTTGTTTTTATAACGAGACATCGATAAAAAATACAAAATAGGAATCAGACATGATAATTATTTTTTATAATTATATATTTCTTTATGTGCACTTACCTTCGTAGTCCGTAGGTATAATTATTATAATGTATCTATAATCAATTAAATTATGTTATATTATCTTTTCGTTTAAAAAGAAGATACGCGATATGTATTTACCTTTCTCTTATATAAATGGCTAGCTTGTATAACAGTATTGTATATTGCAACTCGCGGAAACCGCAACAATACAAAAGAAACAAGTCCAAACTTCAGGTCTCGTTCGCACAAAGGGGAGCGAGCTCGTTACCATTCATAATTCACTACGGAAACTCTTCGTACGTTTTCCCATTAGAAATTTTATAAGGTTTTTATTGCGTCGCTCCCGCCAAAAGTTTGCGCTTCGTGTTTGACACATGGAGTTGCGTTCAGAATTATTTTGATAAATTTCATTATTTTATTCGGATATCGTTACGTTTATATTGTTCATCTTTATATAATCGTTGATTTTTATAACAATAGCGATTGGTTGTAATATAATGTTTGAGTTTAACTCACAATTATTATTGCGAGTGAAAGAGTAATATTCATATAAATGCAATAGTGTATTTCATCATATTCAATTAAATTTCCAATAAAAATAATTAAGTGTAATAAATAATATTACGAAAAATAATATGATTTATACTTTATTCACTACCAGGCTTGTAACTCATGCGAATAATTTGAATATTTATGACTATAATAACGATAAACGTTGGCAACCCTGTCGTCCGACGATCTCTATTAATTAAAGCGCTGTGTAAACCGAGCTTTATCTGGCCGCCGCGGTACCCAATTAGAGCGCCAACCCGCGCCAAAAATTATGCGGCTTAACGATTCCCGCGTAATTTTGACAAACAACCGACGTTCGGAAACTCCGTTTAAATACAGACTACTAAATTTCGTCGCTGTAAAGTTGTCGTGAAATCGAATACTTTTAATATGACTTTATGATGACAAATTACCGAGATTAATTGAATTAATTTATGTTAGAATTTTATAATTCTAATGCTTAAAATGTTCCAAAGGTTAATGCTACTTCTTGCCGTGCCAAGCTGTCAGCATTTTTTCGTATACCTATTACTTTTTAGGGTAGTAATAATAAACTAAATCAGTACCTGATACATAAGCACTTGCACATCTTTAAATATGATCTAAATAGAGTCTATGTATATTTTAATTTAAATATCATGTTACCAGATGATACCAAAAATCTAAATTGCTACTAAGATTAAAAGCATAATATCATTAAGATCATTAGATATCTAACAAATCCAATACAATTTATCAAAATTGGTTGCATGTTGTTAAAGCGCCAAGTCCCGAAGGACACATAACACGTCATAGCAATATTCCTATTCATCAGACGAAGCTTCGCTAAACACCGCCAGCCACCAGAGATAACCACGCAGTAAACCGACAACAATACCCGGCCTCGCACTCAATAAAAGATGATATCACATGAAATATGAACTGACGACACCCCACTTTCAAGCCTAAACAACGAACTTAAATTATGCCCTACTACAGTAATCATTAATACCAGAATCCCTAGCAAATATTTTTGCTTTAAGACGTTTTCGAACTGAAGACACTGTTAGTATAATCAAAGCGTGCTCACGAAAACAAACCACACTCTTCACAGATACAGGCAAAATTTCCTACATAAACACACAAACTTACACCGTTTCAGAACGTAGCTGTGACGGCGCGAAACAAAAGCGCGGGAAACACCGCTATTGGTGGAGGAGGTGGGCGGTCTCCCGGATAATATGGCGGAATATTACGAACCGAGGAGGCATTCAAGGTGCACGAGTGGGTGGCAGGGGCCCTAGGAGAGGTTAATTACCCACTGGATAAGGCAGCGGCTCGCTAATTACTTACTTATGGTGGACTGAAATTAAGTTATCGTTGGCGGGGAAACGACGTTTTGTTTGCTCGGATAATATGTACCCAGCAGAGCTTTGCAGTAATGGAACAAAATTGGCAGCTATTCAGTTTTATCTTTTACGTCTGAGCAACGCTGAGATAATGGAATCATTGTTCGAGCGTAAGACTCCTGGGAGTTTTTTAATCGTTTAATTCAGCTTTATTTAATGCTGAGATGAAAGAATTGTTTTAGAAACTCAGTAAGGAAAAATCAAATAAGTTATACATGATCATGTTGAGAACAAAAGATATTCAAACAGTCACAAACAACACGGACAGCTGTGTCTTCAAATAAAATGCGATAAAATAAAAAGGTTCTGGCGACAAAACGCAGATACTTACAAATGGAACAAATTTGTTTGCCGCTAATATTATTGTTTGTGGTCATATTTTCAAGGGAGTAGAGTTGAGAATCGTGGTTTGTGAAAAAATTGGTGAGGGTATATTTTGGTTAGGTTTATACATATTTACCACAAAAGCGGCTCAACGAGAGATCGCGGGATCCGTTCCCCAGTTTTATTTTTCCAAGCTCTAAATGGAGTCGGTGGAGCATTTAAATAAGTTACGCCCGAAATATGGTAATGTTAAGTAATACGCGGAGAGAATTTGCGTCGTCAGTTTATTTAGTATGTACGTTTCTTTATTACCGTTCATCTTTTATAAGACAGAGTCTAGAAATTTCTAGGTAAGGTTCCAGGAAAACTAGGGTATTTGTTTTTATGTGAATAATAAGATCGAGCCTAGAAATTTCTAGGTAAAATAATATACTCGTTTATTTACATAGAGAATAATAAATTAATTGGTCTAATTAGCGTGATTGCTGATTCACTACTCACTAGTTAAATAAAATTAATACATAAAATTAATTTTTTATGCATCCATACTTACTAAAGAAAGGAACCCTAAGTTTTTGTTAAATAATGTAACATTAAATGATAGATAACTTTCGGTTCCATAAATAAAAAACCACAGATAATAGAGGCCACCGTAAAAAGGTTTAATTCGATTTGAGAATAAAAACTTAACATCCCAATAAAATAACAAACATTCATTGTAACACAATACCCAAAATCTCACCATATGGAAGCAAGGGCGAGTTTTTATAAGATAATTAGTAACAAATTTGTTAGGCCCATGACGGCTCTCATGCCGCCGTGTCATGCGCCACCTAGCGGAACAACTTCGAAACATATGATGGTATTTCTTGATCCTTTCAGTTATATTTGAGACCACTTAATTTAGTGCATTTGTGTGGCATTAAATGAAGTTTTTCAAACGAATTAGTGACCACTTATTTACCTATACTTTAATTTTATTTTACTTTAAAAAGGCGTTTCGGAAGGTATTGAAAAAAAAATTACATGATGCCGGTTTATATTCATGAAATGTTATTACACCGAATTCGATTATTTTTACCGGTAAAATAGAGAAATATTTCGGGCATATATTATTTTGTATATTCTCATAATCACTCTGCACATTTATGAAACAGATTACAACCAAAAAGCTCAATCAACAATCTTTAAAATTTCATGCAACATAAAAAGTTAAAACTCTCCGCTTCAGAAGAGTTCTAAGCATGGTTTCTAAATCTAAACGCTCACAAACCGTTCCGTTCCGTTGAACGCGGGGCGCGATGCTAGTGATCCATACATTCCGTTCCTCCCACTACCACCTAATTAGCTTCCGTAAGCTGTAAATCTAATGTATATTACGCCGACGTCAACGCAACGCTTTGATCATGCGTCACGTAAAACGGAACATTTGAACGAGTGAACGGTTTCTGAACGCAGAGTTTAATGTCAAATGTGGCGGGAATTCCGTTCGGAGAATTAGTTTGAATATTTTTTTTATGTGAAATCATTTTGTTAATATGAATGCAAGGCCAATTAATAAACGACGCGGCAGGATACAATATGTATGTATCCTGAATCATTGATATATCGAAAATGGTACTTTATTCATAATTTTTCATGTAATTACCTAATAGATGAATATGTCTTAAATTATTTATCATCTACTAGCTGCACCCCGCGGCTTTACCCGCGTAAGTCCGTATCCCGTACGAAATCGGTATAAAAAGTTGCCTATATGTTATTCCAGTTGTCCAGCTGTCTATGTAACAAATTTCATTGCAATCGGTTCAGTAGTTTTTGCGTGAAAGAGCACCGAACACACACATCCTTAGAAACCTTCGCCTTTATAATATTAGTAGGATAGTAGGATTACCACTTAAATTATCACAAACACTTCCAAGACAGTACCCACGTATAATGAAAAACATAATGAAACGTGTCCACATTTGATATCAGAATTTTTGTCTAAATCACTTTAATCCACAATATTTATTCAAAATAAACTTTCATTTAAAACTGTCAATGCATTACAATTTAAAAGATAAGAATATTTGACATTTACGTCTAGAACACGCAGAATCTTATAGTTACCTATAGAATCTTGATCACATTATAGGCAATATACGTACTTATACCTACCTACTTAACTACCTACATAATATTTATTATGTACATTATGCACTAACAATAGCAATTATTTTTACGACTTATACTACACGTAATAATTGAATTCAAGCTTGGTTTCAGTTTTGGACGGTGTAAATCTACAATTTTATTGACATCAATGAATATATTAAAATTGGATAAACCCTGTATAATCATCCCAATGTGAAACTGGCCGAATTGTGCTCCGCAAAATTTCCATTAAACAAAAAAATGTAATTGAATCACATGTAAAAACTTTTCCTTCGCACCTTTGCCAATTAGCTACGTCGCACAGGCCGGTAATCGTCCTATCATATCACCCAGTCGGCCAGAGACAATCAATTAGATGCCCCCTTTCAATTATAATCTGTATCAGTATAATTGCCTATCGGAGGGGTGGTCTCGGTGGCATTACGGATGTAACGAACAATCAATTTCTATGAGAATATAGGAATTCTATCGGTGTAATTAATCACATTTTGATGTGGGTACGCCCGATACAGTGTATTATATATATTTATGTGAAGCGTTAAGGTAAGGTTATATTGTTTATCTAATTTATAATAGTTATGGTCCAGGTAGGTGACTAGTGCCTTATCGGGTAATACTGATATACATTATGGTCTTTAATAGTAGGTACTAGGAAGGTACGTCAAAATTTGTCTATATTATGTATATACTTATTATAGACTTGTAATTATTTACCTGTGTATTATATTATACTACCAATAATTATCACACCATAGTATAAAACAAAGTCGCTTTCTCTGTCCCTATGTCCCTATGTATGCTTAAATCTTCAAAATTACACAACGAATTTTGATTGTTTTTTTAATAGATAGAGTGATTCAAGAGGAAGGTTTATATGTATAATATCATCTATTAAACTACGAATTAATGAGTGCGAGCCGTGGGCAAAAATACTAGTGTAACTAGTACATATTATATATTACTATACGGAGCGAACACTACATAAGTACTACATTGCTAAAAAATCGATTCTATGTACAAACCGACAACCGACATATATCACAGATAATTTTTTATACATTTGTCTTTATCCTTTTTATGTGTTTAAAAATTCTTAAAATAACATTATTAAAATGGATTACATTCGCTTCCCCTAATTTCTGGCATAATCGAAGTCAACAGTTGACATGCAAGTCGGCGTTGAGTGATGAATGAGGATTCAGTAACAGCCCGAAAATATAATCTGTGGTAAGTTTTGTTGCTTATTTCTAAACGTTTTCATAAAAGTTTTGATATACGTCGCTTTATTACGCTCACTTGGATTTAACTGGAAACAAAAAAAAAATAGTTAAATAAATTAATTCAAACAATCATTATATTATCTTATAAAAATAATTATGATTGATTTAAAATAATTGCAAGATATATCCTTCATCATATTTTTAATCTATTGAACCCTTTTATCTTTCAAAATATACTTTTTTAAACACTCGATAGAGCTAAAAATAGTCCTTCATTTATTCTGCTTATATATTATCAAGTATAAACAGAGGAGTAAATCATGGCATTAATATATATTCCGTTCCGCATCCAAGATGGGCAGACTTCAAATAAACGGATCAAATTGAACGCATACTTCATGCAAAATAGTTCTGAGATTCGGCCACAAGTTCCACGATAAGGACCCTCGTTTGGTCAAACACAACTTGTAAATTGATTGAGTCCGACCAAGCCTTTATTTATTTGCACCTAAATCCACGATTGCTAAGCTATTTACAACTTTATTGCGAGATAATAAGAGTGATCGATTTTGAGATATATGCGTGTGTAGTGTTGCCAACATGAACCCTGTTCGAATACCCCTTTGAACATCGGCATCGAAATCTAAATTGAGTCTCAATTTCACTATTTGCGCTGATTTTTGTAAACTTATTTTGTGTACGTAGGTGTGACGCGGGGCTGTGAGACGGATTCGATTTTCAAATTATTTTGTGCTCGCTTTTTGAAAACATCGTTTGTATTACTAATGTGTTTCAAAGATTTGAATTACATTCATTACAGATATTTGATTTTGGTTTTCTGTGGGGGTGTGGTACTTCCCCGGTGCGAGCTGGTCCAATACGTGCCGAAGCGTGCTCGACTACCTGATCCAGTATCCAGAATATATGAAAAAGAAAACTAAACGCATTCGATTCGATTAACGTCAATGTGAGATTCAGGTCCAAACCTATGTAGATAACTCCGGTGTAGGAATACTGTCTTTGATTTATAAAGATATGACTAATCACAGTTTGACAAATCAACTCATACAGATAAAATACAAATCCTATTTTTTCTCTCAACATTTTTGATACTTCATACAATTCAACTTACATATCTCATAGGCTGCGTCTCAGCTATAGCTGCCCAAAACTCGAGAGTGTCAGACTGCAGACAGCGCGATTTTCAGATACCTCTTATAATTAAAACTTTTTAAAAACTAAAGTGCTCCTACTACAACATAATACGTAATTCAATCTTTCTTCAGTAAAACTTGTGTTCTTAGGTAAATGAAAATACAATAATTTCATTTATTTATTTCATTATTCATACTATCCATCGCCAGGATTAAATAATTTTCTTAATATACTCTCTATAATAACACTGAAAAAGTGAGAAACTTTAGTAGATTCATTCATAAAACCGTGATTTTAGTTATTGATTCTGTATTCTCTATAGATAGAAAAAGCATACAAATCAGTATCCATTGATAATCATCACGAGCACGCCAAGATATCGGAGAAGTACTCCATTTGCGAGACATCCCTCGTGGTTTATCAAGCTCCAGAATTAACTAATCTATCGGATGGCGGTATTAATTGGGGTGCCGGAGAAACAAACAGTTGTTTATATGAACAAATAGGACTGTATCGTACTACTTATCAACCTTATGCGAAACCCTGGAGGTATTTTAGCGGTTTACGATTACGTATACGGATAGGAATTGCTTGATTTGGATAAAACTTAATAAAACATTGGATCGTTGTCTGAATGAACTCAAAACAAATTATATGTTGATGTTAACAAACAAAAACACAGAAATATTACCATCTACGTTTATTTTAAAGTATAAAGATGTCTATAGGTGTATCAACTGAGCGTATAGAAAAATGTCTTGAAATTAGCATCACATCATCTAAAGTTATTTAGGTGCTATGTTTTGAACAGTTATGATATCTGATGTGCTGTCATCACCTACTAATATTAAAGTAAAAACTTTTTAAAGAATCTTCAATCACGGGCATAATTGACTATGATATCAACAATAAAATACATCTACAGATACAAATAGCTTCACTGTACAAAATAGCAGGGTTTGTTCTTAATTACTAAGAGTAATCTAGACTTTATTGCTAATTAAATACGGAATAAATCCCACGTCGTTATCTTCGGCGGGTCTTAATCACGGTCTGGCGGACATTACTCAGAAGGAAAGGACTAATTGCTCCATTTGTAGGTCGCTAACTATTCGCCTGAAATCGGCGAAATTTCTGTTGCCCTGTAGATTGTTATGAAGGAATATGTAAGATTTAGGAATTGAAATTATTCATATTAAGTTGTAATGTCGATATTGATTAGGGTTTATTAGTGAACCGGTTTTCGGTACATCATAACCTTTATAATGTGTTTAAGATGCATGTATGTTTATTTTTCAAAATATTTGACGTTTATTCCTCAGCTTCCATTTTCCTTAGAACCTCTTCAAAGTTACGGTTACCTATGGTTTACAAGCAATTAAAAACCCAATCCTACTAATATTATAAATGCGAAAGTTTGTAAGGATGTGTGTGTGTTTGTTGCTCTTTCACGCAAAAACTACTGAACCGATTGCAATATAATTTGGTACGTAGATAGCTGGACAACTGGAATAACATATAGGCAACTTTTTATCCCGATATTCCTACGGGATACGGACTAATGCGAGTGAAAACGCGGGGCGCAGCTAGTATTTTATATAAAAATGATTAGATTTCAGAAATACTGTTTATTTTTAAAGCATTAAACACAATTTATCCATTTCCTTTATTTTAAATAGGTTAAATCAACAATAAATAACATAGATATTACTCAACATTATTTAACAGGGAGAATATAAATGAACGTAATTCTACAATACAAGCTTACACAGCACATTACCACCTTGTAAAATATACGAAGGTGGCAACCCAGGCCTTTGAGATTGGCTCGTTAATTTAACAGCGTGCAACACTTAAGCTAGACGCGCCAACATTTTCTCTAATAAACTGCTCTGTTTTCCAGGCTAAATTATTTTGCGGTTGGCAACCCTGCTTTATATTTATTATCTGTGAAGTAAGGTTCAATTTTGTGTTAAAGCAGTTTCGTTATCTGTAAAAAGATAAGGGGAAGGTAAGTTTTGGTATATTGTCCTTGGGGGTGCTTTGATTTGTGAAGCAATTTCTGGGCGTTGGTGTCGTAATGATTGTGATTATATACGTAATAGGCATTCTTAATTTGAATTCCACAAATGTCAGATACACTACATAGTAGGTATGCCCAGTTAATACGCGTACCAGGCAAAAAAATGTAAACCAAACAATAGATAATTACAGAATTTTATTAATGAACTGATTAAATGTCAAATTATGTATGAATTATGTACTATAATAATAAATCTTGTGCGAAGCTGGTTATTTTCAGTTCTGTCCGAAATACCACCAAGCAAAGTACGTATATTATGTTACATCAAATTCTGAAAAAAATAATAAATCAAATTTAATAATAACTACGTTATGTTAACATGCGCACGGTTTGACATTTTTATTTTTTTTATCCACACCAATATTGGAAGAACAAGGTAATCCTAGAAATCCAAATTAATGATGTCGTGTAAACAAGATGAAAGTGAATTTTATAGCGACAGGGTAATTAATCAAAATGTTTTTTGTTGACCTTCTTAAATCATTTGTCAAGCTTTTATTTATTGTTTGATTATAATTATAATCTTTTAGGTAATTTGGTGAAAATAATTTATGAAGTAGGTGCCTAATAAAATAATCTCTGCTTTTGAACAGATTTTAGAAGTTTAAAATGTTTAAGTTTTTTTTTGTAGTTAATTACTTATAAGATCAACAACATAATAAAATGTAAAATGGTGTTCCTTTATTTTTCTTACGACATAGCTATGATATTTTCAAGTGAAAATAATAAAATAAGTGTGATTGCCTACGATAATTTATGACACTATTTTTTCATAACCGAGTACGTATAATAAAGGACCATTGCGCTCATATCGTTTAATATCTGATTAAAATAAACGAGCAGCAATAAAACCGGGCTCCTCAGAGAATAGAGACAAACGAACAAACCGACTCACTAACATTAATGATTCGTTTACAGCCCGCCCATATGGCGTTTATTTTATAATAGCAACACTTGGGGTGGCAGGAAAATGGCGGGAGAGATAAGATACGAGTAATTATAATAAATGAGTTAACGCAGTTGTTCTTGTGATTGTGTGAGATATTAAACGTAGCTATAAATATTTATTTGTTTGAGATATATTTACACGTAGTAGATAAACTAGTAAAAAGACGCGAAGCGGGCTCGCGAAATTTTTAGTTTCGTACCACAGATAACATAATACTTTATACTAGTTTACTTAATTTTGAAGATAGTTGCTTAAAAAAATTGATAGATAGATAGATTAAAAGTTTATTAAAAGAACACATTACATACATGACAATTACAAAGAAAAATTAACATACAGAGGAAAAAACAGGACGGAGACAAATGTGCAGTGTGTTGTTAAAAAGGGTCTTGGCTCAGCATAAATGTCACAGTCAATGGGACCCTGACGCTGATCAGATAAAGAATTTTTATTGTATGCAAACAAATACTTATATTTATAACTTAATATGTAGTGAAGCCGTTTTTCTTAAACTGGTGCCAGTTGCAGAATTTTAAATGTGGATAAAATGATGTTTTTTATGGCTGACAACACTTAAGTAAAGAAATATGGATAGGTTCTCACTCACGTGTAACAGATAAATGAACATGTTGTGGCATAGTAAAGATAGAGTATACGATTATTCTTATACTCTATCTTTATGTATTTATTTATTTTTTGAACATTGTATTCTTATGAATACAATGTTCAAAAAATAAATAAATTCTCTAATATAACAAATGAAATAAAATATTTATTAGACGTTTTGTCTGGATTTCACCATTTAATCATAAAGTACTAGGATCGGGTAAACTTGGTTCGTGAGGCTAATCTATATTTCTATATATTAATTTGATTGCCTGTCTGTTTGAAAGCGCAAATCTCAGGAACTAATGGATCGATTTCAAAAATTATATCACCTTTGGATATGTACATGATCCTTACACCATACTTACATCTACATTTAGAAATACCTTATCAATCAATAGCCCAGCCAGAAATTTAGCCATTTAAAACATGACAAATGACTGCGACGCAAGAAAACAACACATAATCCTTTGAAATGTCCATGTTCCTCTACAATATGCATTCTTTATCTAAACAGCGATAATGGTAGCGTCAACACAATAATTAGGATAATTAAGTTCTGGTTGTATATAAGCTGTATTGTCCCGTTGGACAAATACCTGTGGGGAAAAGCCATAAATTGCCCTGCGAATATTTAATAATAATTGGCTTGGCTTTGTTTAACGGGGTGGCGAACGGAACGCCTACCTACACCCCCCGCCCGATGGTAGGGTCAGCATAATAATATGAGTTAAAATAATAATAAATTATTTTGCATCCTTTGTGTATATTTTCTTATTGTTGACAACTAAGTTCAAATTATTCAATCGTGGCGGACTACTCTGTTCAAACTATTGACTGGGGAAACAAAATTTAATGTGCTTAAATAAAGACACTTCGTCCTACCTAGTGTGTTGAGACAAACGAGAGCTTTAAGTCTTCTTGTATTTAAATTTGTTCGTATAACAATATCAATAATTATTGGGTATTCTTTGTTAAGAACAAACTTCCTTATAGTAGAAGAAAATGTAACTAGCTTTCCGCTGGCGGCTTTGCCCGCGTAGTCGCAGGAAAGATAGACCCGGGGTTTTCCTTGCATGCTCCCGTTCCCGCGAAATTTCCGGAACAAAAACTCCTATGTCCGTCTCCTGGTTCTAAGCTATCTCTGCACAAATTTCCAGCCAAATCGGTTAATCCGTTCTTGAGTTATAAGTAGTGTAACTAACACCACTTTATTTTATATATATAGATAACATTTACTCGACAATAAATAATAAAACTGTAATTGTGTTGCTTGTCGAGGTTGACATAAATAAATCTTTTAATGATATGTGTGGTGGTAAATTTGTTTGCATACCGGACAAATCTTTGTGGTTGTTGGTAAGCTTTATTTAATGTAAAATATGTATTTTCTTTCAAAATAAATTAAAACAAATTATTATACAAATTAAACTATCTTAAAATCAACGCATTTTTTTGCGAACGCTACCCATAGAGATACAGCGTTAAGCCGGTTATGAACGGTCGGTAATGACGGTGTCATTTACGCCGAGGATTATAATTGGGCTGATAACGCGCGCTCGTAATAGACAAGTTAATTTACACCAACATCGTACTACATTATATTATGTAGCTTCTATTATATTGTAGATGAGGTGGGTTTTATTGAGTTACATGTTCATGTATCGTATTTTCGTGTGGACAGTGAGGCATTGAGGCGCTGTTGAAATGTTCAAGCGTATTTTTAACGTTTTAATAATAGTATATAGACTGAAGTATTTATATCTACAACGTTTATAGCCACAGTAACAGCAGTATTTTTACTCAATCTAATAAAATTTTTTAGTCATACTGAAATATCATTAAGAACTGCTAGCTTTCGAAATTATTGTTGTATAATAGGATGGCAACACTAGCCACTGCTTTTTAGTAAGTACTCGGAAATAAGTCCATAATTAATAAAATTGTAACACTTCATATTTTTTTAAAAAGCACTAAAATGTTTTATCAATGAAACATATTTAAGGCCACATCTGACTTTTTACGTTAATATAATCGAAATCTAATTATTTCCCAATTCTACAATAGTTTATTCCTTATAATAATTTTTTAACTTGCACATAGCAATACCCTTTTCTCTATGCATGTACCTGCATTCAGTTTCTCCTTCCATAAATCTTCTTCTCATTCAATATTAATCCACTTTAACTGATTTTAAAATGAGCACTTTAAAGTGCACAACACCTAATCATTTGGGCCAATTCACACATATAATTATGTATAATCTGTTACAGGTGTACCCATTTTTAGTTTTAGGGTTCCATTAACTGCACGTGCCTTTACCACGTGTCTTTTATAAACACCAGGAACATAATAATAGATATTGTGTTATTCAATACGAAAATTAATCTATGAAGAATCTGTTGGGCTTTGTTTCCTAGAGACTTTTGAGAGAGAGTGTTAAAAACAATAAATTGTAATGTGGGTTTATATAAATATTGTAATATAGTTGAAAAATTAAACGAACTTATCTGAACCGAAGTTCTATTTTAATTATACGACGGGATTGGTCCAAGTTGATACACAATGTGGTTAAAATTTGTACAAGAAACCATCAAAAAACAATTATTAAATTTTCGGCCATTTCAATTTTGTTATTCATGAAAATTCCGTTGTCGTAAATGCAGTTTACTAGCAAAAAGGTTAGGTACATATAGAATAATACATGTTAAAATCTATATTTATGTGAAAGTATACCATAAAGTAACCGTTACTATAAAAAAACCGTAAAACACTAAAGTGAATAGTGAATATACGAGGTTTAATAAAACTCAATCGTTTCATGCATCAGTCGCTCGAATTAATCCTCTCGGATTTACCGCCAATTAGTCATGTTGCTAGGCAACGCGTCATATTCGTAAAATGCACAATGTGATACGAAAT
>NC_052130.1:2337629-2352255 GCF_012273895.1 Zerene cesonia | reverse complement strand
CGCGCACCATCTGTTAAGTCTTGATAAGACTGGTCCACGCAAAAAAGACACGCGGGCTGCTTGCAGCCCGCGCACCGCCCACCATTTAATGAGTCTTGGTAAAGCTGGTCTACGAAAAAAGCCATGCGGGCTGCTTGCAGCCCGCACGCCGCGCAACATCTATTAAGTCTTGATAAGACTGGTCCACGCAAAAAGCCCCGCGGGCTGCTTGCTGCCCGCGCACCGCGCACCATCTATTAAGTCTTGATAATACTGGTCCACGCAAAAATCCACGCGGGCTGCTTGCAGCCCGCGCACCGCGCACCAGCTAGTTTTTATATATTCGGCGAGACCCTTTAGTAACCTATTGTAAGCGCAGTAACAATATCAATAAAGCTGAAAAGAAAATTAGTCTTACTACCGAGTAAGACCGGTTAAAAGATAAGCGAGCTGTTTTCAGTATTACCTGTATTAAATTTTCGGTTTCTTAACATCAACTTGCAGTAAGAGATTTACAAAAACTGTCATCCAATAATAATGAGAATTTATATGCAGTGACGAATTGTTAACATAAAGTTTAGTATAGTCTACAATGGAATCAATCACATAAATCTTATGTAGGTACCAAAGAAACCGAGCAGATATATTCTACACTTTTTCATAAGAAGACCGTATTATGGATATGAATTTGTGATTCTATTTTTATTATCTAATAGCAAGTACATACAAACTAAGGAAATATCAAACCGTTAATTTTTACATAGTGGAAATTGCTTTTGCATACCCAAGGCCATTGGTGAAGGTCATCTGTGCATCCAATAGTTCTATCAACAACAGTCATGACGTCACGGGTGTTGTTAGAATTCGTACACGACCCCGCGGCGGCTTTCCGCCACCAAGCCAAACGCAAACCTAGAGCAGCAAGGAGGCCATGTACCACCATTTACCAGTTCTACTCTCCTGGGCTTATATTATTACCTTTTGTAGAGCGTAGAATGCTTTTGCACATACCCCAAAGCCATCATATGGCCCTAGGTTATGTCGGTCTCCCACTGCAGGAGTGGACTTGCGACTTAACTCAATGTATTCCTTTCTTATACCTACTTAATAGGTATCGTTTTGTACATGTATAACTTATGGTTCATCATCATCATCATCATCTGCTGGGACACAGGCCTGCTATGAGGGTTCAGGCCATAATCCACCACGCTGGCCAAGTGCGGGTTGGCAGATGTCATATGTCGTCGAACTTTTGATTCTCTGACATACCGGTTTCCTAACGATTCCTTCACCGTTTTAAGCAGTTGTGATGTTATCTACATGCGCAGATAAATTGAAAAATCTATTTATTTCCTGCACGCTCTCCCGGTCTCGAACCCTGACTTATCGATTTTGAAGTCCGAGGTTCTCACCACTGAGCCACCACTGCAACTTATGGTTAATCGTTATTAATATACCATTTCTATATAATAGTTGTCAACGGTGCAGGTGAGTGAATACGACTTGACCGTAAACATGCAGAACTGAAGCAGTTTTTACATTTTAAACCCGCTATATAAACGAATCCAATCCCTCCGATAGCCAATGCTTGATATAACAGTGCTTGTTTATTTTCGGATCAAATTCGCAGCGTTATTTGAGTGGAACCGGAGAGTGGTACAGTTTTGTTAATAGTTTAATCTGCGACCGTGATCGAAGCCTGCTGTATGAATAATTGAATATTTCGACCGCCATGTTTGAAAACGTCGATGTTTTGTTGGGTTTTTAAAGGATCTGACCGAAATGAGTCAAGTTAGCTGGAAAGCTATTAACTACGCTTTTATATTATTGTAATTGTTGTTCTTTAATTAAATTCCAACCAGATATAATATTTTATATTGCTTTTCTTCTCTTATCAGAACTCGTGTTCCCATGACTTGGTTATGACAATAAGTAGTCTTCTCTACTGATTTTAGAAACTATAGAAATGCTTAACGTACTTTATACGACAGTCTCCCCAAGACCCACTTTTCTGTATAGTGCACAAAACGTGAATTTGTAAATGTTTAGTACGCGTAAAATCATGTACAAGAAAATTCTTTACTATTTACTTAAACTTCAGGATTTTGTAACACTATAGCAGCAATAAATTAATTAATAGCAATGAATGATTACTATTTATTCCCTCTCTTTTTTTATATCGCGTTGCTTATCAAAGAAAATTCCCTTTAGAGTAGCTTATTCATAGCTGTGAAAATTAGCCATAACACTCTCTATCTATCTTCAGAGTCAAAAATAATGTCAGCCCCTATGTTTTAAGTAGTATTTACCGTTAAATTGTTTTCGTTTTCTAATTGTAGTGTATACACGCTTGCCAGTTTGCGGAGAATAAAAGTGATTGTATCAAGCCACGTGTTTTATTACAAATTTAGCCCCAAACACTATACTAATATAATAGATAGGTTATACACACGTATAAGCAATCTATTATATTTACTGATATATTTAGAGTCTCTATTGAATGTATATAGTATATTATTTTATAATGTATTTTATAGTACACAAGTTAAAGCGTTACGCGTAGCACATGAGAGTTACCCCTTTTAGCATCACACCAATTAATTATCTTTAAGTCCATTTTTATTATGAGTTTGTAACGATTGTTGTTTATGGTCTGAAATAAACATTCTTTCATTCATCTTCCTCCTTGCATTGTTATTGAACTGCGCAACCAATGGCGTAACTATAAACACAAATAAATGCAGTCGAATTGATAACTTCCTCCTTTTTATGAAGTTTTTGAATTGTTTCAATTATTTTATGCCCCGACTCCAGCAGTTTTGAATAATATAGGACAATGGTTTTCTAAACCTTACATTATAATTTACTTGATGAAATAAATGTTTACAACTTATAATTGCTCGTATAAATAATATGACAGTTGAATGCTTATTGGGAATATAGGATAATTCTGAAAATGAGTTAATTATTCGTACCTAATAACTTTACAGAAGTGTTAATATAAGCGAAAAGATAATAATTGCAATATACTTATTGTGAATAAAGGATAATTCTGAAAATGAGTTAATCATTCGTATCTAATAAGTTTTCAGAAGTGTTCATATAAGTGGAGAGATTATAACTTCAGTTATATTTATTACATCTTTCACCAGTTACGTTATGTATTATAATTATCACGCTACTAAAATTACACCAACATCCATTATCACCTACCATACAAATTCCAAGATACAAAACAATAGCAGGCCACATAAACATCTTCCAGTGAACAAAAAAAAGCTCTCGCTCCTCCCGTTTCGCCATGAACATTCAAAAGGTGCAAACTTTGGACCCTATCTTTATCTATCGTATGTTTTTCATTCGCCACGTGACTACTCCCACATACATTTCGAGAGATTAGACCCGTAGCGCAACCAATACACAGGCTGATACTCCGTTCGACTTAAAACAGCTTTGCGCCGGAATAAAATTGCTTTTATTTGGATGTCGCGTGGAAATGTTTGGTATTTTTAATCATCTACGCCTTTTATAGAATAGGAAGGGAATAGGAAGGGAATAGGAAGGGATAGAAAAGCTCTTTGCTCATGAACGATGATGAACTTGGAGTGGAGTTGGCGTCATCTGATAAATAGCCTGGATACAATGGTGGTATACATGTGGCTGATGATGATGTGGATAATTATGTAGATAAATTGTTAAGGACTGAATCAATAATCAAGAAAAACGTTGGTACTGCAAGCTGACGGCAACAATATTGTATTTTCTTGTGTTTGATAACAATATTATTGTTAAAGATCTGGACTGGACAATCGAGAGTTGAATCTAATATATAAAATTCTCGTGTCACAGTTTTCGTTGCCAAACTCCTCCGAAACGGCTTGACCGATTCTTTTGAAATTTTGTGTGCATGTTGAGTATGACTGAGAATCGGCCAACATCTATTTTTTATCCCGATATTCCTACGGGATACGGACTTACGCGGGTGAAACCGCGGGGCGCAGCTAGTACTATAATATATATGTAATAGTACCTATTTGAAAACGATCCAGCTGATCTTTTGTTTTCTTTACTTTATAAATAACTAGCAGTCCGCCCCGGCCCGTAGTACTTATATAGCCTTTCTCAGTAAATGGGCTATCTAAAACGGAAAGAATTTTTCAAATCAGACCTGTAGTTTCTGAGATTAGTGCGTTCAAATAAACAAACACTGCGAGAATACTTTTCTTTCAATAGTAAGTAATAATTAACTATGAATGAGTTATCCAACTTTACGGAAATGTCTGTTAGCTGTCTACATACCTAATGTAGAAAAGAAACAAAAAACCTTAATTGAAGTCCGATAAAAAACATCCTATATCAATCTATCCCATTTAAATTGATAAATTAATCCTTTAGCAGGGAGCCCCTAAGAAAGAAATCCCATTAGGTAGCGGACCCGATTAACGTTTTAGCAAACCCCTCCTTCCCTATCTTAAGGTTTTCATCTCTTACCACGATGCTATTGGAAGCTGGAGCATCCATTGCTCTGTATGTTTCAGATTTGTAGATTTAAGTTCTTTCATTCTACGCAATGCAATGCGTTATTGGAAATTGTTTTTTTGCAACGCTGACTGTTGGATAAAGAAAAGAACCACGTGTAACATAGGTTGGTTTGCATGAGTTTTCAATTAAATAGATTCATATAGAACTGTAGAAGTTACTAGTAAAGTATATCCTACTATCCTACTAATATTATAAATGCGAAAGTTTGTTAGGATGTGTGTGTGTTTGTTGCTCTTTCACGCTAAAACTACCGAACCGATTGCAATGAAATTTCGTACGTAGACAGCTGGACAACTGGAATAACATGTAGACAACTTTTTATCCCGATAATCCTACGGGATACGAACTTACGTGGGTAAAACCGCGAGGCGCAGGTAGTATTATATATGACTGAAGTGGTTTTTGATTATTATAAACCACTACAGCGATTTCACGCGATTTCATTATTAGGTACCTACAGGAAATTTAGAACCTGTTTTAATTTGGTAGTTATCTCCGTTGAAGGAATTGCGATCATTCGATTCCATAACAAAAGAGGTTGAACACCTAAAATACTACACACAATAAAAGTATTTTTAATAAGTTTTTTATTAACATCATTAAAAAACTTCTAACTCCTTCTGACTTCTTCACCTTCTTCTTTGTTTGTATGTAACCGACTCTTTAGAATTTGATTAATTTTAAACAGATAAATTTAAATCAAATTTTATACACTTATTATATTGAACGATCGATGACAATACAATCCCTACATTTATTATAAATGCGAAAGTAACTCTGTCTGTCTGTCTGTTACGCTCTCACGCCTAAACCACTGAACCAATTTTGATGTAATTTAGTATGAAGGTAGAACTGAACTTGGGAAAGGACACAGGATAATTTTTATCGCGAAAAAATGGGTAGAAGGAGTTGAAATAGGGAGATGAAAGCGATATAACCGAATTCCACGCGGGCGAAGCCGCGGGCGGAAAGCTAGTAATTATTATAATTTAGATCGCCAGGATTAAAAGCCATACGTATACTCTGTGTATAAGCAAGAGATTATACAGTTGATTCTATCATTAAAGCGTTTTTTTATTATATTCATAACTAGCTTTCCGCCTGCGGCTTTTCTCGCGTAGTCACAGGAAAGATAGATCCGCTGTCCTCGCGTGTTCCCGTTCCCGTGGGATTTCCGGGATGAAAACTTGCCTATGCCCGTCTCCTGGGTCTAAGCTACCTCTGCACAAATTTTCAGCCAAATCAGTTAATCCGTTCTTGAGTTATAAATAATACTTACACCACTTTTATCTCTTATATATAAAATTCTCGTGTCACAATGTTAGTCTCTATACTCCTCCGAAACGGCTTGACCGATTCCTCTGAAATTTGGTAAGCATATTGGGTAGGTCTGAGAATCGGCTAACATCTATTTTTCATACCACTAAACGATAAGAGTAAGGCAGAACAGCGTTTGCCGGGCGCAGCTAGTATATATATATATATATATATATATATATATATATATACATATATATATATATATATATATATATATATATATATATATATATATATATATATATATATATATATATATATATATATATATATATATATATATATATATATATAGACTTACGTATTATTTTCTTCATATGATTCCGAGATACTTTCTGGTTGGTATAATAATGAATATTCATTATCATTATAACAAATTTTGACCTTGACTTTATGGAACTTACAATGTAAACTGTATTTTATGGACTGTTTTTCTCAACAGCTGAATATTAAGTAGCTTATGGTCGCTTATTTGTGAGTGCACAGATTTATATCGAAAAAACATCTTCTTAAACCGATTTTTTTCGTAAATAACTGACTGCTATGGGCTTCAATACTGCCCACGCGCCTTAATACTAATTAAGTATCCAATTTACTACATTTGACAATAGGAAATCAATTACAGACACACAAAACGAATGTAATAGGGGACCATGCTAACAGGTGGGCCTTGCAATATATCACTGGCTGGTGACAACTTGTGTTGCCACTTGCGTATTTGAAACGGATTAAGGGTATTTAACTTACTAGCTGCGCCCCGCGGTCTATCCGTATCCCGTAAGAATATCGAGATAAAAGTTGCCTATATGTTATACCAGTTGTCCAGCTTTCTACGTACCAAATTTCATTGCAGTCGATTGAGTAGTTTTTGCGTGAAAGAGCAAGAAACATACACACATCCTTACACACTTTCGCATTTATAATATTATAGTAGGATAGGTTTGATTCGATGAAGATTTAAAAATCAAACGTGTTACACAAACACATGTGCACCCACTTGTACGTACAACATTGTAATAGTATGGCATGAATTTATTTATTTTATATGTGTATTAGATTGTAGATTTTTTTTTTTAATTTAGAAATAGTTTGTAGATTTTTTTTATGTAACAGTTATTTGGGTATCTTCTTAATTTCTATTTATATAGTCCTATGATATTTTTTGGAAAATTAATGATTGTTTATGTAAGTAGTTATTGTACATACCTTCTGTTGAAATAAATAAAGTATAGAATATATTAAATATATTGACGTTTCCATCGACTGCTCGTTATTACGAATATTCAATAATTATATCTTTGGTACTTAGTCTTGAATACTGTGTAATATAATGTAAGTAAAATACTGGAACACATCACATAATTGATCAATCGTCTAAATTTTAGCTATATAAATTTATCTTTTAGAATGAAATATACTTGCTGGTATCAAATGTAGAATCATTAACGAGAGTCCATTCTATTGTGGACAGGGGACTGACAGACGAAGGAACATCTCATTGATTTCAGTAATCCTGCGGGAAATCTTAATGGGATGCTCAATGTGAGAGAAAATGAGCACAGATAACATAGATAATGGTTATAAGGGTACAGATTATATCAAAAGATATTTACTATAGTCTGTGATACACTTAGACTCGGAGACGTAAATAGGTCCGATACGTATTTAATTAAAGTAATTCTTTTACATGTTAGCCCGCAGCCACAGATTTTTTTTTTTATGTCACAGTCGGCAACGGAGCTGGTGGGACGCCTGATGGTAAGCGCTACCACCGCCCATGAAAATTTGGAGAGTCGTAAGGTCCATTGCAGACCTTACGCCTCTACAAGTGGATTGTCGACTTTACATTGGGAAGGGATTAAGAAAGGATTGGCTAGAGGAAAAGGATATGGGGATTATTAAATATTTTGTCGTATGTCGTACGCCGTAACGTCATTGCATTTATTCCTTTAGGTATATCTAAGGAATCCACCAACAACACCTTCCCATATCAAATTCCTTACATATAACTTAGGTTGGGCCAAAGATATTAAATATTTTATTTACCATTGAGTTGTGCAATTAAAACTTATAAAATATATATTACTATAAATTGACTCACCGCGAAACTAAATTCTATAGACAATTTGTTATTCAGAAACAATAGAATAAAGTTTTGCGATATGCGTTAAAAGTTTTTGAAAAAAGAACATAAAGAAAAATTTATTTTCAACATTCGAATTATTCCATCCAAAAAGCAACAAGCTCTAATGTGCGTGTAATCGTCGAAAATATCCGAAACTGCTTGTTACCGGGATATGGGACCCTATTATGTCACACGACAACCCCTCCCCGGAGGATATTATTTTACTTTGATTTATCACCACACTGAGACATCTTGTGTTTTGGCAAAGGTGGTAATCACCAAACGATTTATTTCTGAGATCGTTTCGTTAATTTCTTGGCCTTTATCAGTGTTATATGTATTTGATAATTAATAAAATTTAAAAATTACTGATGGTATGAAAAACAATTAATTTAAAAATATGTGCTTTTAGAATCGAATAAATAAATTCCTATTTAATGTGTAATGGCCAGTATTATTATCCGAAAGCAAATAAACGCTACAAGTTGTAATAAATCACAGACCAACAATCACAGGGGAGTGTCTTATTTAAATAATTTGCCATCTGTAAAGGATCATTAATAATATAATTTGTATAATTTAATTGAGACGTGCAGCGAAAAATTTTGAATATCAAAGCGTTCATTGACGCGTATCCGATTTCCCATTATTCGGATAGAGACGTCAAAACCGCGCCAAAATTCAAATTAGGAATAGAATTAGTGTCAAACCGTTAATTTGAATTTTCTACGCAGTTGACGCTGAATAATGGAGTAGACTGGACGTCGAAATTATGAAATTTCTCTTGTTATATAACAATGGAGAACGGGGATATATTTACACGCTATTAAACAATATTTACGCGATTTTAACACGGACACGTGAATACGTTTAACTAATTTACATAATCTATTAATGGAATTAAGTTTAATGTATAAAGTCAATTCAAAAATATTTGTAAAATCTTTATTTTCATAGCCTGGATTATTTGTGACATAAATTATTGATTTGCGCTAAATGTTGCTCTGGATTGATATTATAACTATGTAAGATATTAATATATAAGAAGAAACTTTTGTATTTTTATAACGTTTTCACGCAAAAATCACTGGAAAGCTTTAAAAAATTCATTCACCTTTAGAAAGCTGCAACTTTACTGAGTGACACAGGCTATACCAGAACCATGGGCGAAGCCGGCGAACGGCTAGTTAAAAATAAAATGAGATGTTTTTACAATCCTCGAAACAGTTTTTATTATCTTTTTCCATGTTCAGTTAGTATGATACTAAGTATAAATTAAATTCATAAATATCCCTTTTTTGCATATAAAACTGATAAGGTATAAGAAGTAAGTATTCATGTAGAGTAAGAAAAAGGTTTTTTTAGATCATAGCGGTGAACTCATCTCGTTGTTTGCCTAATGGTAAGCGATCACCATCGCCCATGAACATTCTCAGAGGTAGTGCCTCTGCTAATGCGCTGCCCGCTTGTATGGGATAAGGCATAAGTAGGTAAAGGATTGACGTCTGGAAAGGAATGGACTGGAAAGGGTGAGGAAAAGGAAACTGGCTTCATAATTTTACGGATTTAGCAGTTTTAATAAAAACTTTATTTATTTAATCAGGTATAGTGCATGATTATTTATTCTACGGCATGATGCTTTATCTATGCCCTTCCCTCCTGTATAAAAAAAAATATCAAATTTCATTAACAATAAATCAAACATCTCCGATAAATTTATATCATCGTTTTATTTTGCATATATTCTCAAGTGCCGGCGTTTGAAAACGTTCTAAATTTAAATTTAAAATTTCGAAAATGATGTGCAAGCACTAATAATATATTAAAATAATATTAACAATCATCAAGTCACGATTATTACTAAATATCATTACTTAAACAATACACACACGCGTCAAGGTAAAATAATTGTCGAAAATTTGTAACAGAACCTATAATCCCCCGAGACTTTATTAGCGTCACCCATTACGTTTTTAAACCGTATCCATATAAATTCATGTCAATATCTCCCTTGAGTAATATCAATCTATCGCGTGTTGTTCGCGGATTACGTTACAAATAATATCATTTCGTACGCTTATTCGTTCTGAATGGTGTTATACCATTCGGTTTTGATACTTTATATGACTACGCTACAGATAAAAAAAGTTTTGCCATATACAATTTTGAAATTTGTAATTTTGTAAGATATATTTAATTTTAAAAGATATATTTAATTTTGTTGGATATATTTATTAGAATAAAACATTAATTCCTATGTACACAACGATGTTATCGTAGCGTTTTTTATCACATATCTAGACGCAAATGTTGTATGCAAAAACACATACAGCTGTTAGATGTTTAGGGATAGGAAAGGATTGATGACTGTGAAGATGTGAAATACAGTAAATCAACATTGAATTACTCTAAATTATTTAGTTTTTTTTAACTAACTGAAATAATAATTTCCTCCTGATTTGTTGAAATAAAGTAACGAAAATGCGTCATATAAAATATATTTTAAATAGAATATGATTTCCCAAAAATTATGTGACTTTAGTTTCAAGCATCAACTCAAATATCAAACACGTCCGAGCGCATTCGATCTCGCCGTAACGAAGTCTCCCCTCAAATGAGGGTTGCTAGTTTACTGTTTCTTTATTCCATTATGTTTTAAAGAGAAATGTCAAAGCTATCGGGCGAGCGCAGCGTAACGCTTAAATTGGCGAATTAACGTCGGGAGAACAATGGCAGTAAGAATTTTGAATTTCGAACACGACCGGTGATCATGGCACGCCGGATTCGCTGATTGTTTTAATTATGTGTTAATTATAATGATCGAATGAATGGGTTGTGATATACAGTTAATTCTGGAATTTCGTGATTGGTTAATTAGTACTGCTCTTGTATTTGTGGTCTAACAGTTTGAAATTTAGACTATGGTCACAGATTATTAAATAGTAACTACATATGGTGACAAGTAAGATAAGCTGTGAGGACGCAAGTGGCAGGCAGCGCACGCTAGGCTCTTTATTTACTGAATTATCTGCTAGTCTTCGGATGCCGTAATGGATATATATACTAGTATTCTAAATATTATCGGCGGATTTCGGAAGCAGATACTTGAATGCACGCAGCCGCATATAGTAGCCAATTTATTCTTTATACACATGATCATACCCATTCTTTGTTAATACTGATTATGGTTAAGCAGACTGGGCCATTACATGCTTTAAGAATTATCATAAATTTTTGTTTACTAATGTAGTCAATTATAAAGATTTTGCCTAAAAAATCAACATTCCCCTTAAATGTATTAATAAAGTTAAGCGTCAGTTAGACTTTTGAATCGAATGGACCTTTTCGAGTGCCCTTAATAGATAACCATCTAGCCACAAACATAATTTTCTTGGTAAACAAAAATTATTTAGGGGTCGACAAAATACACAATCTAATAAACAAGGGATGTTCGGCTTATCTTTTACCGATCTGTCAATGCAATCTCCCGCCAAATTGTGATTTGATACCCGACACTCTCCCTTGTATGTTTTTTTTAATAACCTCCACGTATTAATGTCATTGTGTTGCCATTGTATAAAAATAGAATATGATAATGCGCAGAGACAATATTGATGTTTTTTGTCGCTTTTAATTTGCGACTCTATAGATTAGGTTATTTAATTTTCAGATATTTTCTAGTACCCTTCATGTAAGTTACTGGGTGTGCCTGAATATATAGAAAACCCATGGAAAAAAATATATATATATTTCTATAGCTTATGTGTTATGTGCATATATATAACTCCAAAGTTTTAACTCATCTATTACTTAATTTTAGCATGATTGTTTATCAAATATATATAACTTATTTATAAATATATATAACTTATTTTATTGTTATAATAATTATATACAACTTATTTTTATGTTATTATTTTATGTGTATATTATTTTTTGTGAATTATTGGCAAAACAGCTGATAGGTTGTCTAACGGAAAGCGACTATCACCGTCTATAAATTTCTACGGGGGCTATATGCCTGTGCAAATGGATTCATAGCCTCTAACTTTAGTGGATAAGGGATAAGGGAAGTGTTAATGGAGAAAAAAAATGAGAGAACTGAGACTAAAGAAAAAAGTACACGGTTTCGGTTCCTGTTCTCACCGAAACACAGTAGCATACTATTTCCGATCTTCTTTGAGGGTGTGGTACCTTCTTCAGTGCGAGTTTACTCAATTCTTGCCAAGGGGAACACAACTTCTATTATAATTAAACATCCGAACTATAATGTAAATGAATGAGTAAATGAACGTATGAATTATTTAAATGTAAATTTCAATAATGAGTTCGAGACTTTCAAAAGAGTAACTGACAAGTTTCTTGCCGTTTCTTTTCTGTAAAAAATACCTTCCAAGTAGAAAATTAAAAAAAAAAACTAATCTTAAAAAAATTATGGAATTTTGAGTTAGACTGTTTTTCTCTCATAAATTAAATTATGATTTAGCAAACCCCCGGGAATAGTGAAATCACTTAGATTATACTTAGTTTCAATACGAAGTTGTTACATCGCACGTGTCGCGCATGCGCCCATTCCCCAATTTGACAGCTAAACAAACATGGCCGCCAATCGCGGAATCAAATCTTTATTAATATTAGATCGGCAAACACATTGTTCTTTACAAGGGCATTGTGTAAACATAATTTTTGTAATTGCGTCCGTTTCTTCCCCTATTATTTTATGGGGCCTTTATGGATGTTGTTTGACTTTAGAAATTATTTCTTACGCAAACTTTGACTTTGCACTCCTAATTTATTACAAAAATATTCTATAAAATGTTGTTGAAAATATCTCAAATATGCATATGTGTAGATATTAAATTCCAAATTATTTATCAATTCGACTTACTTGTGTGCAATTATTCGTTCAATGTCCTGTACGAATGTTTGCGCGAATCTAGGGTAAAAACATTTGCAAATGTCGTCCTGATAGATATCCTCAAAATGGTACGACCGGTAATAGGTATATAAAATACTAGTTGTTGAAATCTAAATATATACCTTACTAGTTGTTCGCCCCGGCTTCGCCCATGATTTGAATATAGCCTATATTAGTGAAGATGTAGCTTGCTAATCGTGATTTTTTTTTAAATCGATGTAAAGTTTTTGCTTGAAAACCTTACAATACAAAAATACAATGGTTTATATATATAATATTGGTATAGATAAACCTATTAATTAAACTATGTTTTGGTCCTTTTCCTTCTATTTGACCCACAAAGGTGATAAAATTAATCAACATCAAGTCGTTTATACGAGAAGACATCATATTATATAACGGTGTAGTGTGTACATAAAAGCATACATTACCGAACCAAAACACAGATATTTACTCGAGGCGACGATGTGACTATTAATTTACATACTAATTTATCTTGTAATTAAGTACGCCGCAAATTGCTATCTCAGCCCTTCATAATCCTTTCGCACTGTTGCTTGGTTCTGTTGCTGTTGGATTTGTGGGGATGCGGCAAAAAATCTAGGAAACAATGGATTTTTTAAATAATTTTCATATAATTTTATTGATTTCTCTTTTGATTGATTGGGAGCGCCAATATTTAAAGATTTCTTTCCTTTCGTACATTCTGTATAAAATCAAGTCATTACTTTAGTTCATTGTAACAATAATGTGTTTTTATTATTCCTCATTTAATGGTTGCTGAAATATTTTCTTTCGGTTTGCAACCATTTAATTTCTCGCATTATAATAAGGTTACCTAGAAGAGATTGCTCTTGCAATAAGGCCGCGTTTTAGTACATATGTGTCGGCATGGTCTTTTTATAATGACAATTTATTGTGTTCTTTTTTCTTTTCAGTGATATGTACTATAAAGAATAGATAAATAAATAATAACATTGGTTTATTCTGTTTAAGCTGTACAAATCCATTCTATTTATTTGTCGTTTATATTACTGGGTAAAGACGTAGCTTTCAAATGGTAAAAGATTTATAAGTTGTATAATGAAATTACAAATATTTTGTTTATGAAGTTAAAGGGAAGGCACTCTCTTCTGAGATGCAGGTAATAACCTAGTTTAGAAGGCAGAGCATTATTGTAAATTTAAAATTTGTCCTTGCTATAAATTTAATTTTACATATATTAAAATCGGTTCAGTACTTTTTTCATATACCTAGATTACAAACGCGTCAAATAGCTTTTTTTTAAAGTCGTTCAAAGGGGTGGGTCCACGCAAATCCTTCTGTATCACCGAGTGGTGTTGACACGCAGCCGACAGACGCGGATTAAGGGATCTGCATCACAAAGCTGACGACTGACGACCGCTACCACTGGATTTAGATGTATTTTTACTCAGTATTATGTCATTTGCTGTCTGTTTAGCGCCTTGTGTTGGATAGTTTATATAGGTGTCTATGGTTTAATATTAGATGAGCGGTGTTGTTAGAAACTTTATAATACATTGACGGGAAGAATAGATTGGTGGGTGTAAAAGGACTGAAGTTGTACTTTCTATATTTAACTTTGGAAGCGATAGTTATCGAAAAAGAATAATTAATTGTTTATTATGTTAGGAGAATTTATATTTTATATTATACTATATAAAGCTACACACCCACTGACTGACTGACATCGCTTTTCTCGGAAACCGGGCGAAAAGTGG
>NC_052130.1:2299291-2336629 GCF_012273895.1 Zerene cesonia | reverse complement strand
TATTAAGTCTTGATAATACTGGTCCACGCAAAAATCCACGCGGGCTGCTTGCAGCCCGCGCACCGCGCACCATCTATATAATCTTTATAATACTGGTCCACGCAAAAATCCACGCGGGCTGCTTGCAGCCCGCGCACCGCGCACCAGCTAGTTTATTATTATGACTAGAAAGTCCAGCTTTTTTATTGTGAATCTCGACGTTAGCATGAAGGGCGGACATCTTAACACGGAGGCGTAAAAAGCGTGGCATAAGTCCAAGCGTAGTATAAGCTGCTATTTATATTATTATTTTTACCTTTTTAAAGAGAGGTTTGATAGGTGACGAATAGGTGACACGCACGTGGAACTCGGGTGAAGTCGCGGGCAACAAGTTTCATATCTCTCAATAAGCTTGAAAATTATTATTGCTTTGTACAGATACCGCACTAACTATTCCCCTTGATCTCTGATTGTTTATTGTCTAACTATTTCCAATATCTTCAAAGTTTAGGACCATTGAAGGTAGTTTCGGATTTCATATAATTTAATTTAATAATTTCTACGAAATTATATCTGTCCACGATTCTTGGTGTTGCTTATTAGTATTTATATAACTTAGTAAGTTTTGAGTTAACAAAACCCATAATACATATAGATAAATATTGAATATCATTGAATAAATTGTGTCCGCGCTGAAGTCTATGAAAAACTTGTGAATGCATCTACTCCTTATCAAGCAAAAAAAAAAAGCAAAAACTTGATTAAGATTACTATTTGTGACATTATTTCTGTTGTTTACAAAATCTGTTTCTGTTTTTTACAAAATATAACGGCAACCCTAATTAATTTATTATCGCTACATAGTATAAAACAAAGTCGCTTTCTCTGTCCCTATATCCCTTTCTGTGCTTAAACTTTAAAGCTACGCAACGGTTTTTGATGGTTTTTTTTTTTAAGATAGAGTGATAGAGTGAGACTATTCCGAATTCAACGCTTGCGAAGCCGCGGGCAAAAGCTAGTTACTTCATAAACTATTAACTTTGTGTCTAAATATACCTAGTCTATAAGATCTATACGAAGGTCCTGTTTGTCACAGCCTAAATGATCACGAACGATGATTTTAAGCAAACAACGTTGTGAAAGCTGAAGTTGTTTTAACAATATCGTGGAAAAGATACACATACATCATTATGAAAAATAAATCAATAGCAATAAATCATTTGTATTATTATTAAAAAAAAAAAACAATACCACTATGGCCATACATCATCTACACTAATATCATAAAGTATTTTTGTATGTTTCTAACGTTTTCACGCAAAAACTGCTGGACCGATTTCAAAAATTCTCTCACTATTGAAAAGCTGCAATTTCACTGAGTGACATAGTTTAAATTTGCACCACGGACAATCCAGGGTAAACAGCTATATACAATTATATATGTATGAAGCAGTAAAATTCATGTATGCCACTGATTGCTTTCCCAGCAAACAAATCAAGTCATCATCCATTGACAGTTATAGATGAATACATTAATACCTTTCAAGAAGATACGAGGCAATCGATACACGGCTCCTATTTCACGGGCGAACAACCACGGCGGAGTTCGCGCCAGTTTCATGCGTTGCCGAAGTTGGAAAATTTCATCGGCTTTTGCGAAGTTTTGTTTTGCGGCAGCAATCTGATGTAAAGCCAGCCAACTCTTTTAGATTTATTTTTTGCGGAAGTTAAATTATTAAAAGCATTTTAATGTAAGGTTTTTTCATCAATATTTAGTCTGCTATTTTGATGAATTCTCTAAATTCTCAATTTTCTGTCCTAAAGATAAAAACAAAATACAATCTACTAATATATTTCCAATTCTGCAATCCATTGTAGAGGCGTAAGGTCTGCAATTGACCTTACTCCTCTCCAAATGTTTATTGGCGGTGGTAGAGCTTACCATCAGGCGACCGACGAGCTACATTGTCGACTATGACATAAAAAAAATCAACATCTTTGAATTCAATACTATCTGAAATCTTTAAATTCCACTTGAAAACAATTACGTATCTGCGTGGTATTTAAATCCGAATTATCGTTTTAATAAGCTTTAAAATTGATGTAAAGAGTCGTGTGGCGCGCACGCGTCTACCCGCCGCGGCGGCAACCCATCAAATGCCTGCATAATTTTTAATCACACGACTGAGTAAGCAGCTAATATCGGAGAACGCTATTGAGGGTAGGTATGCATTATAGCAATGGATTGACTTTTGTTAACTGGGAGCGTAGCTAATCATTTTATACTGACGCCCAGTAAAATGGTGTGTTTTAATGTTTGTAACAGTAACCATTTATTGTTATTGCTGTATTATAACGAGTTATATAAGTCGTGAATTATAGAATAAGTTTTCTATCACATTTCTATGTATGTATTTTGAAAACCATATATAGAAATGCGAGTGGTAGGTATTTGTTATTTCAGATCACTGCAAAGTATAAAGCAAAGTCGCTTCCCTGTCTGTTTCTATCCCTATGTATGTATATATGCTTAGATCTTTAAAACTATACACTGGATAATAAAATAATTCCATACACATACACATAATGCATTCTCTGCCCATTCATTAAACGAAGTCAGACTGTTAGAGCAACGCGTGAAATATTAAAAAAATTAAATCGTCTCAAAGGATATCGCATTATAACCTAATAGAGTCAGCAACTGTCCAATAATCCATCCATTGTAATGCTAAATTGTGTAACACTGATCTATTTTTTAATTACACGCCTCGATGGAACTTTAATAAGGGTAAATATGGGGTGATAAAGCTTGGCTAAATCGGAACTGATTTGGCCGGTTCGGTCCCTTTTTATAGCTGTTAAATAATAATCGTATTTTTTTGAGATATGACATTATATTTTCATAAAATATCTTTATGTATGGACGCTTTTAGTATAAAAGTTTAAATTTTATTATATTCTAAGTACATATCTACTTGTCTGAAGACAATTATGATACTGATGATTTTTTAAATCTAGATGTCAAAGGATAAACTTGTTGATTGATGTTACTAAAAAGTTAATAAGTCAAAAATACATATTTGAGTATGTTTTTACTTTAAAAATTACCTTTAAATATTAACCATCAGGAAGCGACAAAATTCCTTACACTATTTTATCCGTTTCCTCTTCTTCACCTTTTCCAGACCATTCCGTCTTTCCAACCGTCAATCCTTTCTTTATCCCTTACCCCTTAAAAGCGGGCAGCGCATCCACAGAAGCATTACCTCTGCGAACGGTCGTGTGGAGATCGCTTAAATAGGAAGCATGTAACCACCAGCTCAGTTTCCCGCGACGACAAAAAAAAACAATTTTCCTCATTATCCTGAATTAATTCAGTCAAAGCTGGGGCTCCTAGTATTTGTTCTTATATAAAACCTATTGCTAACTTCAATCTATATATATATAAAAATGAATATTTATTTCCCTTGGTCACGGCATCACGCTTGAACGGCTGAACCGATTTAAAAAATTCTTTCACCATTAGAAAGCAATTACACTGAGTGACTTAGGCAACATATATACCACGGGTGAAACCGGGGCGAACAGCTAGTATCCTTATAATTATAATGTAACAGTTTGAGCAACTCTTCCTCGTCTTACTCTTTATGATAATTGAAATGTCTGCAGAAATTCAAGGAGTGCGTCTGACAAAACAAATCGCCGAAACCAATTTTCTCATACGGATTTACCGGGAGCTTTTACTGTGAGAGTACTGTACAGTCACGGACGAAAATAACTCCCTTTCTATTATTGTGAACTAGCTGAGCGACTCGGTTTTATTTACGTGGTATATCTATACTAATATTATGAAGCTGAAAAGTTTGTTTGTTTGAGCGCGCTAATATCAGGAACTGCTAAAATAAAATAAACTATTCACCATAAAATAAGTTTTCAATTCGAACCAGTAGCCACTGAAAGCGATCAAAGAAGCAAACAAGCACTTCTATTCATCTTTCTATTAGTACAGATAATATAAATCTAATATATAATCTTTGGTATAATATGTGGTATAGATATTATTATTTATTTAACTATTTTTAGTTATTTTGAATCTTGGGTGGACTCCATTAAATATGTATTTAAAAAATATAACATAAAAACGAACAGTTTTTAAATATAATTAAAACGTTTTTCCATTTTTGCTGTTAGGTGTACATTGCCGCCTCTATGATTCTTTTTAAAAGCTTAAAGCTCATTTTGGATTCGCCTAAATATGCAGCTTTTAAATGAAGTCTCAGACGCTGCCTGTTTCCGTTGCCTTACGTGACGATTTTCAATATCGTATGCCAAACTGTTATTATTATTGTATTATACTTAATGCACTTTACTTGCTACTTGCTGTTGTAATATTGTGTTAATTTATGGATCCGTGGTTAATTAAACGTAACGTTTAATGCAGTTGGTTAATTACATCATGAATTCGGTAAGCTTTTAGATGTGAAAGAGGGATTATTAAAAAGCTTTATATAAGTATTTAATTGTCGTTCACATTATACTTCAAACCACTTATATATCTTATATTTTACTCTGACTTGACAAAATATTTCCAAATGTTTGTACTTATATCTTCTTTGCACTTTCAAATAATTCGAATTACCAGCATTCATTCCTTGATTTATTTAAACTATTAAAACCTATTCACTTGTGTACACACCTGTTTATTTGTAGAAACACTACCGTTAATATATCCTATACTAGCTTTCCGCTCGCGGCTTTGCCCGGGTAGTCGCAGAAAGACAGACCCGGGGTTTTCCTCACATGTTCCCGTTCCCGTGGGATTTCCGGGATAAAAATGTTTTTACATCCTTTATCCCTCCCCCGGTTCCAAGCTACCTCTGCACAAATATTCAGCTAAATTGTTTAATCCGTTCTTGAGTTATAAATAGTGTAACTAACACCACTTTCTTTTGTGTATAGATTATCGTCATTAAATACATATTTTATAAATACATCCAGTACAATGGAAACGCGCCCAAGTATCGCGCGCGGAAGCAATTTATTAAAGAAGTGAATACCCAATTACTAGACGCATCTGACGGCCAAGTGCCGATTGTAGCCGATCGTTTGATCCCGGCTCACCGAACGCTACATTTAAATTTTTATTCAACTCAATTTTCATTTAATTCGCCTGGATCACAGTTATTGCTTTGGGTTTAGGGCTTTCGCGGAATAAATCGTTGTTTTGCATTTTGCACTAGAAAAATGTGACCTTTAACTTCTGGTCCTCTATCTTTTTAAATAATAAAATAAAAATAAAATAGCCTTTATTGCTGGACTTATTTTACAATGATTTTCTATACAAACATCTTTACTTTATACGGTTTTTTTTTAAATGTATCGGTAAACGGTCGTTTCTATGTTGCAGCTTGTCTTTCGACATAGGCCTCCTCTAAGAATTTCCACTTTATTCTATCTTTCGCTATACGAGTCCATATTGGAATCCTCTATCTTCTTATTGGGTAATTAATATCAATTTTCTATCGGTGAAATCTTCTACGTGCACGAATACTATTTATTAATTACCCTCAACCTTAATTATGTATCATTATATTGTCACTTCTGGTTCGCATGGGTCGCTTGGAAGAAATTGCTATTGAGCAAAAACCGCACTTTGCGTCTTACATCCTTTAATATAATTTTAATGTTTTATGTGTGCAATAAAGAATAATTAATTTAATTTAATTACATACTCAGTGTGAACGATTAAATATCCCTTCGATGAATGAACGCATCGATTAATTCAAATTTGGAATTTGCGTACTGCGTTCAACATTGAATTCTGTTTTTATTTTGTCTCTGTTTTAGTATAATGCACAGTCTATACTCACACATCTATATATTTATCAATGGGGCACAGTAAAGCGAATGTATCGCTTCAAAACCTGTTACCAGAATAAAATACTCCTTTCTTACAGGAAATGGAACATCTGATACGCTGAATCGATGGTAATCCCGCGGGGATAGATTGACTTGCCGACTTATAAAACAAATACGTAATATCTGTAGATCATATTGTTGATGAAGAGTATACATATTTAATTTTTTTAACTGTGCTATTGTCATATATAATCATTTCATAATCAGGTTTTAGGTTATATTATTAACAATTTTAATAGGTATAGAAAAAATAAAATGTTCAAGGTTTTTACTACATAGTTCTGCTCTCGTAGTATTTCCGGGATAAAAACTAGTCTATGTTCTTTCTTGGATCATAAACTATCAATGTACCAAATCGATTCATTGCTTTAGGTGTGAGGAATAGACAAATAGAGCTACTTTTGCATTTACTATATAAGTTGGGATTATAATGAGTTCTATTATCCTATATTCAATCAAATTACGAATGATGCGATGTGATTGTCTCATAATTTGTAACTGAATACTTAGTACCATTATGTACTTATTTTTAATTATAAATCCTACTAATATTATAAATGCGAAAGTTTGTAAGGATGTGTAAGTGTTTGTTGCTCTTTCACGTAAAAACTACTGAACCGGTTGCAATGAAATTTGGTACGTAGATAGCTAGACAACTGGAAAACATAAAGGCTACTTTCTATCCCGATATTCCTACAGGATACGGACTTACGCGGGTGAAACCGCGGGGCGCAGCTAGTATTATTATAATTACCTACTTACATAAAATTATTAAAACCGTAAAGAATATTAAATTAAATAAACATTAAACTGCACACTCCTTTTGTACCCAAGATTAATAAATCTATTTGCGTACTGCGACGTAAAATCACGTTAAAGCTACCGTGTTATGACAAATTAAACACTGATTGGCCACCACTGTCGTCAGTCCTTTGATCGCGTTTATCCACGCTGCATACGATTTGCTTCAAATTATTACTGAAAATATCTCATATGTATATTTAATTGTATTTAATCGCTACTCCTATTATTGCAATTCAATGTTTTTAAAGTGCGTTTAAGTCATTGGAATGAATTATCTTTTGTCTTCGGCTATGATTAATTTCAATGGGGACTAGATTTTTATTGTTTCGCGTAAAATAAGTAATTAATACATTAAATTTCTCCATATTTATCATTTAAGTAAATAGGAAAAGTTAAACAAAAACATATTGTTTACTCACTGTAAATTCACACAAAACTTTCATTTCGTTAAATTTTACAGTACTCGCTCGCCGCTTTTCAAATTTCACGTCTCATCCAATTATTCTTCGCAATAATTTCACCATTTTATTCGTTTACATAAAGAAAACGTCTGAGAGAACCACAAACTTGTTTCAACTGAAGTGTCGCGACAATAAATTGTATAAAATTAAACTTCTGGTAATTGTTATGTACCAGAAAATTTAATAAAAATTTACATGTTCCTGAACGTATTTTTATATGATAAATGACTGTAATATTTTCAAAATTGCGTCTCTATGGTTTTCGATTCTCTTTCATATTTCGCGGGAACGTTTATAGCTTTTTAATGCACTAGACGACAAGGCGTAGTGTACGACCAAGCGTCACGCGTAGTGACATTTCAAAATTATTCTTTTTCATTTTTTGAACATCCGTCAAAACGAAATGGCTACATCGCATAAATGGCGGGAACAACCTAACCTCACTTTTATTTTTGCGACGTAAAGTTTAAAATTATTTCAACGTACTTAACATTTATAGGTCATTGTGGCGTTCTCAGCTCCTCAGGAATGAAGTGGAGGATAGCGAGATCAGAGAAATGAGCGGGATCTTTGAGACAACGTACGGTAGCGCCGACGTACGACACATATAACTCATACCATTTGTCACTTTTAATTGCCACTTGTTGGTTGTCGAAAATGTCTAAAGCAGAGCTATATATTTTAGTTTATTGTGAAATAAACGCGGTAAGGTGCCCCTTGTGAAGCTGAAACGTTCGAAAATTAAGACATTAGAAGGCGTTGGGACGATATTTTGTTCAAAGGACTTATTTATACGTCGTCACTGATAACTACTTTGATGTTAGCTTGTTCAAAATTGTAAACGGCTGACATTGGGCTATAAAAAACGAATGGCATCCGTTTTTTAGACGCCACTATTAATTAATATTGGATTTGTCCCATATATACGTCACACCGAGTGAATAAATCACATTGTTTTATTTTTTATTCCCGTTTCTTTTTTTACATTATTTAAGTAGTTGTGATCATTTTAATTGTTTCATAGAGTACTTTTGTGAAGAAATTATGTTTCATAACAGTAAGTGTATCTCATTAATTTCAAAAACTTCAAAAACACAATATTACGTAGCATAATAAATAGCGATCGCACGGAGTTACAGAATGAAGTAAAGTACTAGATAATACGTTAAAAATTAGTCAGTTGGGTGTCATCCCACTTGAAAATTACATTCTATTTCAAGATCCGTTGAAACACGTGTCTATTAGCAGGATAATTGATCGCACGTCACCTAAATAGTCATGCACGTAAAGCCGAGACATAAAATTGCTCATGGAAATAACTGTCCAAATAACTTAATTCTAATGAAACGGCCGGAGTTGAATGCGAATCTAATGAGCATCGGTAAAATAATAATAGCCGCGTTTATAACGCAATAAACTAAATATATTCCGCGGTGGTGCGTGACGCGCATCCAAACGTGGCGGTTTGACACACAATTAAAAATGACAGATGACTTGTCGGCCGCCATGTTGGAAGCGATCAAAAGAGGCCGAAATTCCCGCGAAATAAAAAATCGGTCAACACATTTTTAGCTAGTTATCTCGATAGATTTTGTCGACGTCAATCAAAGTTACGCAATTAGCGCGGTCGCTTTTTGATAAATACGTAATTAGTTGTGTGACATTGGGTGTTCACGAAATTCTTAGTAGATTTAAATAACTTATACTAATAATATATTTCTTAGATAATGGAGGGAGTTTCAATCTTGAACATGACATAATTTTTAATTTTTATATCTTCAGTTTACTACATTTAGAGATAAATAATTCGAATCAATGTGTTTTTTTTATGTCTTCGTCGGCGATAGAGCGGGTCGCCCGATGGTAAGCGCTACCACCGCCCGTGAACATTTGGAGGGGCGTAAGCTCGATTGTAGACCTTACGCATTTGTAAATAGCAACTTTAAATATCAAAGGGATTAAGAAAGGATTGACGAAAGGAACAAAAGAAAGGCGAGAGAAGGTTAAGGAAAAGGATGTTGCCCCCGGCTCTCCCACTCACCGAACGAAACAAAGTAGCATGCTACTATTTCACGCCGGTTTTCTGTAGGGTGTGGTACTTCTCCACAGCGTACTGGCCCAATTCGGGCCGAAGCGTTCGACTTCAACATATATCCATACCATATTACATTAGTTACTAATTACCTACTCAGTTAAAAAATTAAAATTTTTTTACTTCTTATAAGAATATTCGATTCACAATAACTTGAAAAGATTATGAGTTTTTGTTGAAGTATTTAAAATTTGGCGTATCAATAAAAACCATGTATAATATTAAGATTTGTTTTTAACTAGCTGAATCCCGCGTGGTGCCTTGCATGGCATCCGGGTATATAATAGCATACTATGCGATTTAACTAAGAGTAGGAAAGTCTCCTCTAGAAACCTCTATCTCTATGGGGTAAAGCTTCAAATGTCATTTAAAAAATACTATTTATTTGGAAATACTTTTCAAATTTCAATATAGCCCTTACAACTTGCAAGTATTTTTTGTAAGTTAAGTGTGTTTTCGTAGTGAATATCATTTAATTAAGTACTGCCTTAAAAATGTTAATATTATCAAAAATCATTATTGTTATTTCATTTTTTCACTATATATTTTAACTGGATGTGCATAAATAAAAGAGTATGAACTTGAAAACTATTTAATATCAACATCGAGCTTATAATATCTTCACGGGCTAATATGTACAGCATTGAGCATCACTTATTACATCTTAAATTACAATAGGCGTTCAATATTAAGATACACACGTAATAATCTTTATACAAATATTAAATATAATTTAAATAGCTTGGTTACAAATTAATATGATAGGAAGCTTATTCACAATTAGGGTTGCCGCTATTAATGTTCATTTAATATATGATAAATCGTTTTGAATTTATTTTTGTTGACCAAATTTTCACGAAGAGAAAATGATAATTATTATTAGAACATTTTTATGTATGTTCTATATTTATATCAGTATTACAGTTAATAGTATAAAATTCAATGTAGTACAACGCTGTGAATATTATTTAAAAAAGCAAACGTCAGTGGCAACCCTATTCACAGTACATATTTAATATAAATATATTTACAAACTTGAAATTTTATTTAAATTAAAAGGATACTTTAACAAATGAAATGATGATCTCTTAAATAATTCATACAAATCCATAGTCGAGATGTTCAGTTATTATTTATTTTTCTTTTGTACAGAGGAAAATTTATATAGAATCGTATAAGGGATAGAAATTTCATTTAATCAAGTCTAATTATATATTGTGATAGAAATATTATAACTAATATTTTCCATATTTTGTAATTACCACCCAATATGTAGGTATTAGGTACATAGGAAATACATAGAAAAAAACATGAAGTTACAACGAAAACAATATGATTGAACCTGTCTTTAAAAACACAATTTTTATTTATCATTCAGTTTTTCAAATAGTCATACTATATTCCTCGGAGAGCAATTTTGATTACAGTAAATATAGTTATATTATTCATACAATTTACATACGGATAGATTGTTCGATGCAATATTGTAAAGCTTACAAAAGTTTACAGATACATTATCATAGAAGAAGGGTAGAGACCTACCTATCTTTCACAAAGGCAAATGAACTTTATTGTAATAATCTCAAACTCGTTTGTTTATTTACTACGCTTCGTTGAAAAGCACATTCGAAGCAGTATAAAGTATCAAAATAAGGTATATATGATAAGATATTTATAATCTATAGTCCACAACTAAACGTGTTGTAAGCAACCCTAGCTACAACATGGATGTTGATAAAAAAATTAAACATTAATTAAAAACAATTTTCTTAACTTTTTACTGCACCGATCATTTCTTCGTATTGCTTTTAAGTTTTTATCATTTCATGTAAACAAACAGATATTGTTAAGTATTAAAAAATACGTAATGAGAATTCCATAAAAAATCAAATGCCTTTATGAATTAGATTTATATACAATCATTACTTACATTTTCATAATCAACTTTATTTAAAGCTTGTCTATTATCCTGGTCTGAATGAAAAAAATGATTAGTGAATGAAACCAGGATTTTTGAAAATTGTTTATACAATAAAAACAGTCAATAAATGTGAAAAACCGCTTTAAATAAAGTTGTTTTAATGAATCTTAATGTTAAATATATCACAATTGATTCATAATTTCACTTACATATTAAATTGCACTAAAATAACATTACGATACTAATGCACGGACACAAACTTTTTATTTACACAGTGCTCATAAAAATATACAGTAAATTTAGAAGTCATCATCGTAAGTCGTTAGTTTTTATAATCGTATTGAAGGTAGATCGTACAAGAAATCGTACAAAATTATTAAAGGAGTAAGACAAATGAAAATTAAGAGCCTTGAAATACTACAATAATAGGATTTAAAAGTTGATTTAAGTACCGAAATTGAAATAATATGTAACGAAACAAATTACTTAATTTGTAGTAATATCGCGAAAACTCAACGGGTAGTTTCTGTAAGTCGGAGCTGCTAAACATTGTGAGAAAGTATTGATTTACCTAACTTTATTCAACAAATAGTAAAAAATTAGAATCTTAGCGTTGTGTTGGAAAACGATAGAAGGCTTATAAAACAATATTCACATATTTCAGGAAGTCTACAGTTCGTGTGATTCTGGGTGAATTCTGCCTCTAAATCGGACCCTCAAAACAGAACGAGTACAAGCACTGCTAATTAGACAGTCCACTTTCATTTTCTTTATCGACCCTCGGGTGATCAGACCCAGGTCGTGACCATAATCACGTATGAGAGTGACCCAGAGATCCATGCGAGTGGTGATGATTCGCTGCTAGGTGATGGAAATAGGGTGCGTAGGGCCCAGGTCCTGTGAACGGATACGGAACTCCGTGGGGATATAGCAGACCTCCAGGGTAAGGTCCAGAAGCAAAGCCACCTGCTGAGGGTGGAGGAACTGTGGGACTGTTGACATCCATCCCAGGATTCTGCTTTTTCCATTTCGTGCGACGGTTTTGGAACCAGATTTTGACCTGTGAATAAAGTTTCTTATTAGCAGTCGTAATACTACTTGTTTTATTTAAAATAAAGTTAGGTCAAAGATATCAAGAATATATACCAAACATACAAATGAGAGACAAAAGTTATATAACAGAAAAGTAGATGAAAAAAAATTAAAAAATTATACACAAATATTGGATTAATTACTTCCTTTGTACAAAGATGAGTAGTTCAGTAAAAATAACAAAAAATGCTTTTATAGAAAGATAGAAACAAATGCCCACCTGCGTCTCCGTCAAGCTGAGACTCAAAGCAAGGTTTAGCCGCTCGCACACCGACAAGTACCTAGTGGTCTTGAATTTATTCTCCAAAGACACCAGCTGTTCATACGTGAAGGCAGTTCTCGCTCTCCTTGGCTTAGTTCCTCCCTTCGAGTCGCGGGAACTTTTCCCCTTTTTGGAACTAGAACTTGGGCTTTTTGGATCGCCATTTTCATCCAGATCCGACTGAGTGAGGATATCGTCATCCATATTGGATGTTTGATCATCTGTTTCGACGTCATCTGCTTCGAGGTCTGAATGCTGGAGGTGGTCTTTGACTGCAACAAAAGTAACTGTAAGTACTAAGCATACATTGATGTTGTGTGATGGAATTTATAGACCTGGAGAGTTATATTGAACACGTTAATCTTTAATCGCTAATCAAGTTGTAATAGATACTGCTAAGGGGGCGTGGGGTCAATACAGAGTTTAAAATTATGCTTTAAAAACGGTATCATATGCCAGGCGAATACCGTATGTTTAATACGAATTGGCTCTTAAAAACTTAAAAATTATGAATTGTTAAAGTATCTGTCGTATACAAACAGATTATTAATTATGTTTGACTATAAACAAAAAACACAATTTACAAGCTAATTCGTAAAATTAACGTTTTCTTTAGTAGAAGTCTCAACAATTATATTTTAATTTGTTCCATATTGAGGCCCCTTTATTATTTCGAATTTTATCTCCCATAAAGTATTTAATATACAGGCTGAAAAGTCAATAAAACATTTTATTTTTTTCATCGTGTTTATTATAATGTTTTCTTGTTTTCTCCATGATATAATACTCATTTCCGTTTCCTTCTCTTTCAACATGAGTGTTGTCGATGCGAAATAGTTTCAAAACTGCTATTAATTTTTAATGTGGCAACATTGGCAACAATTTTCGTCCGGAAACATTAAAATATAATTTATGGCTATACTTCGCTTAGTGAAATTAGTAAAATTGAATATAACGTCCGACAGGATATATAAATATTAAGAAAATTGTCTCAGTATTTAAGTATAGCATCGAAATCGTTTTTGGAGCGCAAAATGGCAATAAAATCAACATTAGTAAGTGTCATATCGATATTAAACGATTGTTTTTATTATCACGCTGACAACGTTTTAGGTGGTATGGGCAATCTGCTCACCATTTCCTATAAAGATTATAGTCATGCAAATTAAACTGTAGTACATGTAATTAATAATTCGACAATTTCTCTGCAACCTCTTCTCGCGTTCTAAATTCGACTCGAATATTTTAGTGACGTTGACATTTTGATTTTTTAATTTGCTACAGGCACAGGCCACAGACGATAGACTGACAATCGACAGGATTAAGCGTAAGTAACAACGTGCTGTTGACTGATTTAAAGCGTCGGTTACCGAGCTAAATTAAATACGCAACATGTACCGTTGTCATTAGATATTTAGCTGTAAGTAATTTAATGTTAGCGTTGTACGCTTTAGGATTGTGCCACATGGAATTAAGGCAATAATTAATGACATGCCATTTCCTTCATAAAGGAATAATGTAAAATTATATATTTTAATGTTTACAAAACCACTGAATGTAACTTTCCATCAAATAAATGTCTATATACGCATAATTTTAATTTATGCTTTCTTAATTTTTCGTATAAATTTTAAAATTGTCATCTTTTGATTGTAATCTTTGTTTAGTTCTGTTATTTTTGTCTCTGGGAACTGACTTCCTTAAAACAAACAACATTTAGCTAGGAAGACAGAGCTGAATTTAACTTATTATAATTATAAATATACTCTTTACATATATGTGGTATTGACCTAAGCTTTATTTCCTCCATTCCTATTTTAATTCTTTGTATCCGCGTCTATAGCTCCAGGAATTTTAGCCCGATAGAGAATCAATCAGTCTTTAGCTAATCGTGTAAAACGTAGACATACTCACAGCGCATTGTTTGATAATTGCTAAAACAAAACGATGCTTTAAATACTTCCCAATTTAGCCTTGAAATAAGTCTACGACAAATATATTGGCATTTACTACACCGGTGTAGACACATACTGAGTATAGTTAATACTGTGTTGTATAGAACTTTATTTTTCTATTATTAAGCTAAGGGCTTCTGTGAATTTGATATGACAGAGTATACAGTAAAACAAATAAATTCGAAACCTCTCGTTTCCAACTACAAATGGTTTTTATTCCGTATTTTTCTCGAGATATCACCAGTATTTGGGAGGTAGCCAAGTGGAATGTCATATCAATAAACTTTTTAACATCGTTAGAAGTGTATGCATATAAAATATTAGTGTGATTCTTATCAAATTGCAGTGGGACGCATAAATCATGATATATGTGATATTGCGGTTTTCATCATAAATTAATAAGATATACACCTGAAGCACAGTGAAAACACGGCCATGACAGGACAACCAAACAAACATACTTTCGCTTTTATAATATTAGTATCTGGTAAGTGGATACATACTAATATTTTTAATAACAATCTATAAAAATGCAATACAAACTACGGCTATTTTTCGTCTGTGGAGAATGGGTACATATTACTAAATGATTGCCTTCTAAAACCTTAAAATTCACCAGTCTACATCTATATTCATATAACTTGTATCTATACATCTCTGTGAACCCTCCAAACCGCTGCTTAAATAAACAGGCAATGCAAACACGAGTGGGGGATTTGCTAAGGGAGGTAAGATGAAAGCCTAGAAAATTACTATGGATTTATGAACAAATGAATGGTTGAAACTCGAAAAGACAATGTAAAATGGCAGAGCAATTATTAAGATACAAGTAAATGAGAGAAAAATTGTTTATTTTCAACATCACATAATACCGGTTATCTAAATATCTTATTTTTGTAAGGATTTATATATAGATTATAAAAATCGGTACAAAAAATACAAAACAAATATCTAAAACAGAATAATAATACAGTTGGACCTATAACTAATCAGAGTGGTTCTAAAAAGACTAAGCGCTCTAAATTCAGTAACTTTTTAAATTAATAAAAAAAAACTCAAACAATACGAAGCTATGTATTCTTTTCTACAAAGGAGTTCACACCAGATTCTAAAATGGGACGAAATTACAATAATTTCCTTTCATACACAAACATCATCGCGTCAATCGTTTTAAAAACCCACGGACACTGAAAAATATCAGTCGAAAGAACCTCCTTCGTTTTTGGGACGTCGGTTGGAAACAAGTAGATACTAAGAATACAGTTAATACAATAAATTAGATATATAAATAAAAATTAATTGTGTTTATATTGCAATTTATTATAAAACTATAAGCGTTAAGGTTTCTGGAAATGTGAAAATAAGATATCAAGTTTAGTAAGAAGTAGAAGTATTCATGGCAATATTAAAACTCTATGTCCTATTAGTTCACATTAGTACACGCTTTTAAAAGTATCGACACTCAAATCTATTTATACATATATAATTATTTCCAAATATTCAGCAACTATTAAGTATCATTAATACAAACTCATCTAACTACCATGTCGCTTTCCAAACTCCTTCCAAATCCCAACGCGGAAAGGCACTTGTAATCGAGAGGGCTTTATTAATTACAAACTTGGACCGCAACCCCCTCCCCTATTGTCAAGCAATTACACACTTTAAGATCTGTTTGCTAAGGCTAAAAATCCCTTAACGCTGAGCCATTAGCCAAAACTGGGCCTTATCTTTTGGGCGTAAGCGATGCCGACGCTTATGTCGATGGACGTTGAAATTTCGACTTTAGCACATTGTTTTAGAGCGCCTTTTTGTGTTACCGATATGGAGCCCATCAATTTGTTAAATGAAGAAAATGGAGAAGTGTAATTTGAAAGGATCCGTGCTTCGGTGATTTTGTGGATGGGGCCTTGTTCGCAGTTATGTTAAACGATATTGAGGCGTTTTAGACTTAATTTAGTTGGATGTGTGTTAGGTCGATATGAGCTTGCGCCATTTAAGTCTTTAAGATAGCCCTTTATTTTTTATATATTGTAGCTAACGTAGATACAACGGTATCTCTTATTCTATTAGAACGAATTAAGCAGGTACCTTACATACAATGATACCTAATAAGTAGGTACATAAGTAATTTCCCCATTTGAAGTTAGACGTTTTTTCCAAAAGAAAAACCCTGGTCCACTCTTTGGCATAAAAATTCGCGTTTTTCAGGCATTCCTTGTAAATTATAAGCTGTTCTAATATCTATGGTCCCCTATACTGACATATTTCAAATATACCCGAAGAGTCGATTTCCATACATTGCCAAGCAAAAAAACTACAAAAAAAACAAGCGTAATAACAAAATGCGAAACCCTTGCTTATCTGCGCGGACTGCGCGACCCAATTGTATTAAAATAAAGGGTGTTTATTACGCAAAATCAGCGTTCCGGAAGCGAAAGTGTCGCGCTTAAACGAGGGGTTTAATGTTGGCAACAATGCTCGCTGACTTTTTAATTACAACCAGGAAATTACGTGAAAACAACCCTAAGTTGCTATCGTTGTGAATTCCGATTGAGTTTTGAATTTGGAATCGGTAAGTCTGTCAAATTTAAAATAAATCTTATTTGATTTTGAAATGGGAAGATGCTTGGAATTATGTGAAAAGATCAAACGATGAACGTTATATTGTATGGGTTACAACTTTAAATGAATAGTATGTATGTATGCCTAAACAGCTAAGCTATATAAATGATTAGTGTATACCTACACGGTTCACTCGCTTAATAACGTTCCTAGCGCGAATAACTAATAAACACGTAATTAGCCAGTCGGGTTATCATTTGATAGCCTATGGACAACGATACCTAAAATATTTGAGTGGCAAATCTTATTCTGATAAAAAATCATATATAATAGGTACAGATATAAAAATAGAACGTTACACAAATAAATGAATGAATAATATGAACGAGCAATGTATAATATATTTGTATTATATCAGTGACTATAATTTATACAAACAACTCTATTGAACATCTATTTCTTAAGTCTTTTATTTCTAATTGGAAAATAGAAGAATTAATTTAATAATCGCTTGAGTAAAATCGACACTGTTACTTATTACTTTAATAGGATTTAATATTTATACGTATACATTCATATTTTATATGTAAGGAATATATCTCAAATTATTTTTTAATCGATAATTCTTTGAAGCATGGACTTAAAGATTATAGTAATATAAAGTTGAAGAATTTGTTGGCTTAAACGCGCTAATCTAACGCTACTACTGGACCGATTTCAATAATTATTTCACTATTGGATATGGCTTTCACTAATTATTTCACTATAGACTATGTGTGAGTACCACGCGCAAAGCCGAAGCGGACCACTAGTTGCAGATATTCAATATTTCTATTTTATTTATTAATTAATTCTTTATTGCTCTTAATAAAGCTACAAAAAACTTAATAAAGTTACATTATGAACAAATGGCGGCCTTATCGCTATATAGCGATTTCTTCCAGACAACCAGATCTTCCAGATAACCAGATTCTATTATCTTTTTTTTTTTTTATTAGACCTCATATTTACAGAATTTACTAATTTCTAATACATATCAAGATACGATATAAATATGTTAAAATCTTGTCTTCTCTTTATATACAATAAATATAATTGCAGTTAGGTACAAAAAAGGAGTTCGTAGACAATTCAAACACAGACTCCAGACATTAATCTAAGGATCAGAGCTAAAGGGGCGAATAATAATAATAAATAATAATAATGCGGACCGAGAACGGGATATTTATGTTCGCTTGACCCCCGAAACGCCTTATTCACCTTTTATTTTTATTTGAGTGAGCAAGGAACAAATCTTAGCGCAAAAGGGATAATAAAATAATCGTTAGATTCGTTTAGACGACTCTAATTTCACGGATTGGTGCGCAAAGGGTGCGGCGAGCGAAGGGTTGATTTTGTCTCACTCTAACGTACGCGAACGGGTAGCGCTGTCTCTGTTCAGCTCGGACCAATCGACTAGTGAACAAGAAAAGTCGTTTTTCAGTGTTTGCGGGTTTTTCAAGTTTTGATATTTGGTACAAGGTTTAAGCTTTGTTTGGTTATTCTGTTGTTATATATCTAAAACTCTAAATGTGAAAATTCTAATCATCAAAAACTACAGTTCAAAACAGCAAACGCGCAAACATAAGATTAAACCTAATAATAAACTAGATTCAAACTAGATACAAACTAGCCTATCTTCAAATCACGCCTGTGCCCTTCTTACAATCCCTATATTACATATCACAATAACAACTTCCTACTTCCCATCTTACTATGTCATTATTTAACTTCCAAGCTCAAACATTTTTTAAGTCTTCATCTAGAAGCACTTTTAAATCGTCATATCATAGTTTTAGCACTGATTCGGAATACAGTTTCAACAGCGCAGAGCCGGCACGAGACCCTGTAATACATCTTTTAAAAACATATCTATTTTACATAATATGTCATAATAATGATACTAAAGAACTGTTCTGGGTGTATACTAATACATACCTTATTATTAGCAAACAACCGTTCATTATCAAAACGGGAGCAATAACCATAAATAAAAAGAAACCTACGTACCTACGTACCTTCTTAGTACTTACTTTTTAAAAAAGGAACGGTCAGTTAAAATATATCATGATAGTATCTCCTCAATGTTTGTAATGGAAAATGGCGCGGAAGCAATAACCTTATTTGGGACGTTATAGATCAATCTTATCGTTATTAGAGTTGTGATAACATCATTATATAGCCTCGTAAAATATTTAGACTTTCGTTGTATTGACTATTACATACAAGGCTCATAAGTGTATACAATAATCTAATTTTATGTTATGAAATTAAAGAGCAAATGAAAACAATTTCTTATCAAACACCGAAACAATTATGCCAAAAAATATAATCGAATTCAGAACCTAATTCGTTATTCGGAATGACGGTTGACAAAATTGCTTTTACGGAAACTTGCGGTCAAAATTTGGTTGGCATGTTATGCACTAATAATTTAATTTACTACGAGATAAGTGTATAAATGTAAATATCAAAAATTTATGAAATAAGTTTTTCACATTTTCTTATTGACAAAATTTATATTATACATTATATTTTAATATACAACATTTATATTTTAATGGAAAGGTACGAAAAATTCCCTTTTATAAATCCTATAACAACTCATTTCGGTAAATCTTATCATATGCCGGTTAAGCCAAAGATTTTGTTATACACGACACTCTATTATTAGCTTCACGTGTATTTATGTATAACCTTAGAGATGATTTTGAACACTTATCTAGGTTAGGTGACAAATTCATGAGTGTGTCTTATTATCTTGATTAGTGTCGTCAGGTATAAATATTTTTTTCAATATACTCTGTATATGAGCAAGTGAGACAACTCAGTTGATTCCATCATCGAACCGTGTTTTTCATTGTATTTATTTTTTATGTCATTATATTTATTTTATGTTAAACTAGCTGCGCCCCGCGGTTTCACCCGCGTAAGTCCGTTATCAAATATCAAATTAATCATATCTTGTGATAGAGTAAACCGATTTCGATGAAACAAAAACTAAGTTATACCTCAAGTTACGTATAATTTTTGTATATAAACATTGTCTGCATTTAATTCGTAGATTTTACGTGATGTGCGCACAAACAAGCAGACAAAAATTTCAAAAATGATGGAAATGGGTTATGTTAGTTATCTTTTTACACACTGGCTATTTTTTTTTTTCAATTTGTTCAATGTACAAAAATGACTTTTCTACAGATTTATTATATGTATAGATGAAAGTGGCATTGCAAATTCCTTCTTACCTAGTCATCAATCCTTTCCTTATCCCTTAAAAGCGGGCAGCGCATTCTCAGAGGTCTGAGCCTCTGCGAATGTTCATGGGCGGTGGTTATCGTTTACCATCAGGCGAACCACCAGCTCAGTTGCCCGCTATGACATAAAAAAACGACCCGACGGTCATCCTTTTTTAAGTAAAAACTAGTACGCAAAAAATATGTTTGTAATTAAAAATACGATAATATAATATTTGTTACAAATTGGATCTTACTTCAACTAATTATAAGTTCTGTCGATTTTTGTATAAGGTGCTCCCCGAATCGATAACATTAATTTGCATCTGTATAATAAAACGTTTAAAAGCTTTTAAAAGCATGCTTCTAATGGTTTATTTTGTGTTTAATTTAATGATAATAAAGAAAGAGATTTAAATTAATACATTGATAACTTCGCGTCGGTATAAGTTGGTCTTAAAGAGATATCCAGCGTCGAATCCAATGGTATTAATATACAGCTGAAAAGTTTGTTTGTTTGAACGCGCCAATCTCAGAAACTACTAGACTGCTACCATAAATTCTCTTCTCCTCCTTTCCTTTCTCTTCTTACCCTCCTTTTCGTTACTTAATCAGTAATAAAAAGCTTTATTTAAGTTTAAACTTATTATAATCTTACATTATTTATTAAAATGTATACGGAAAATGTTTTAAATGTGTGTCAATTATTTTTAAATGTCAGAACAATCATACATTAAGAGATAATTGCAAGGTTGACATAGTTGTTACTACAAATTTCTCTTTTAATGTAATTTATTCTAGGTTAAATAAGTATGGGACCTAAATTACATAAATGACACCATAAAGTATTAATTAAATATGTTATTTTAATGCTATCTGCGTGCCGCGCGTCATTCCTTATTACATCATCTATACGCCAGTGAAAGTCCCGACAAATTCGGTCCAGTCGTTCGCACGCTAAGACTTTTGAAATGTAACAATTAAATGGATTGAGGTAAAACTAGGGGAAGAAAACGTGAAAAGTTTAATACTACGGCTTTAGGCATACTTTATCTACTGCTAATGAGTTGATTTTGTTTAATCTTTCGTTAAAAAAAAAGACACACAACATGTCATCCCCATGGTAGCAACTCAATAAACAATAATTTAAAATACAAACTAGAAAGTAACTGTAGGTAATCTACGATTAATTCTAATCAGTACATTCTGGAGATTTAATAAGTAGGGGCTAAGAATTGGAATCGCATTTTTAAGTTGCATTACTGGCAGGAAATTAAATACTAAGAAATTCTGAAATTTCTGAAATTTAGTAAGGGCAAAGCCGCGCGCGGAACGTTAGCTTCAGATTAGCGCTACTGTTTTTAATTCCGCTGCAAAATCCTACTAATATTATAAATGCCAAAGTTTTTTCAACAATGAAATCTATACTAATATCATAAAGCTGTTTGTTCAGAAACTACTGGTCCTTTTACTTTTAAAGGCCCATTTATTGAGGAAAGCTATATGTATGTACCACGGGCGGAGCCGGGGCGGTACGCTAGTTTAATATAAATTTTTTAATGATTACTAAATTAAATACGTTAAATTTTCTTTATTTTTTTCAAAAAACCGACCCAATAGAGTAGACCACCTTGTTAACGGAAATAAAACAGGTTTAATAACGGATTTAATACTAAATAAACATGATTTACATACAGAAAAAATGAATTGACATCTTCTCATATCGTTTTTTAGCCTCTGACGAAAATATACCGGGTTTCGAACAATTTTAGTGTTAGAAGAAGAAGTAAGCGAATGTAAGAACCGATATTAAGTTTGTTTTAGTTTTATGCAAAGCAAATTACTCTAAGAATGTTAAAGCTGTTTGATGAAATTTATAAGAAGACTTCAAAAAATTTGAAAAAATTCTAGACAGTAGATAAATACGTGTTATATATACTTAGCTTGAATTAAAAAAAAAATGTCGGTTTTTAACGATCTATACGACAAATGTTCAAATCTTGACCGTAGGTACAAATAAAAGAGAGATCTATATACAATGTTTAAAATATATGGTAGTTTTTTTATTAATATAATATATTTTTATCCCAGAGCACGCAAGGATCACGTACATATGAAATAGTGATATAATTTGTTATATCGGTTCAGAAGCTTCCAAGATACACCAACGAGCAAAAAACTCTTCATTTTGTATTATTATATATGTATTCAAGATGATCCAATATATTGTTATTTATTTAGCTATAACACTTTATTGTAGTCCCAGAGTACATGCAATTAAGTAATAAAAGCAGAATAACATAATAAAACGTGGCTTGATTGCTGAAAAGCAATGTCTTCCAGGCAACCGTGAAAACAGAACATGTAAGCGCACGTTGCGTTTTATTGATATAGCGTTTGCTAGATTTTTATTAGAGAAGAAATTCAAATTTTATCCATCTTTACGGGCAGAATCTTCCTCTCCAAATTCTAAAATAACAACAATTTCCTATCAAATACAAAAGAGTCACGTCAAACGCCTGAAATCCTAGGTTTTATCAAGTAACAAAACCACGAAGGATACAATCAAATTGAACCTCCTTCGTTTTTGGAAACAACGTTTAAAAAAAACATTATTTTAATTGAATCATAATTTACAAAAAGATAACCTACATTCCCGACCTCTGTATAAAAAGTTTGCTAAATTCAAAAACAAATTTTTGCAATAAATCTATTAGCGAATTATTGTATCCGCTGTGAACGGATATTGGCAACTTTAACGAGCTTTCGCCACCTTAATTAAATATCAATTAATGCAATATTAAAGTGATTTTAGAGACGTGTGGAAGTGATTAGCAATTAACACAAATAGATAAATATAATGGCGTCCTAAATGATAAAACAATTGTGCAATTTCCAGTTGAGTATCGAGGAACTGCGCTTTTAGTGACGGTATGAATTTATTTTATGTTGCGTATTGAGAATTATTCAAGTGAAAGTGACATAAGAATTATTATAATGAAAAATAAAACCTGTTTAATACCTAGTTTAATTGTATTTAGGATCTTTCATTAGATATCTATATTGTTAGGGCAAGAGAAATACCAAACGCAGTCGGGTAATGAGAATATTTAGGTATTAATTGTATTAGTGTTATGATTATTTATTAGATTGCTTTTATCTGTTTAACATAAAAGATTAAGTGGGTTGTTATAATAATATTTTTTATTTTTTGTCAAAGGTGCATATTTAATTATTGTTTTATTAGATGGTGTAGGTATTTTTATCATTAATTATATAATGTTAATTAGAATTATTGTTTTCCGACGTAAGTACGTATTGCTGAATTCCGTCTGTGAATATTAACTATTAAATTTTACTTACCTCTATCGAGAAGGTATACGTAGGAAGGTAGTTACTTAGAGAAAGAAGCAAACCCATATATACCTATATAGGCAAGGTCTTCTATTTATTTAATATGTCAAGTTTATTACAGATATATCATACGTTTAATTGACCCTAACGATCTTAATCGGTTTTTATGACCGGGCGAATTTTCGAAAGTCTTAAAATGCTTTCTTGGTCTAAAATTTTCTATCTAAAGTATTAAGACGAGACACTTTTCTTTCAGGTGGCATTACGCTGTGTTTGATTATTTCAAAAACAGATCAGCAGTCGCACAAATTTACATGCATAGTAATGAGTAAGCAAACTAACAAATTCAATGATAAAGATAACAAGCGAACTAACGGTGCACAGTCGGAACTAATATTTCCATTCACACCTCATTAATAGGTGTTTAATAAACATATAAATTGCTTTTCGGTTCCGGCATAAACGGCCGATACAATTCACTTTTCGTCACGTCCATAATTGAGACAAGACTGTCCAATTTCACAAAACAAACAGTCTGAAATGCAATATCACTCTTAACGCTATAGTAATACAGTCCAATTTATTGCAGGTAGTGGCAAAAAATTGTGCACCTCGTTAGCTAATTTCGTCACGTAAGCAATCAAAATCACAATGGACTATTAATTTGTCGAAATTGCCCGCTACTGGTGTGTAAAAGCTCGCTTTTTTATGTTTATTGTTGATAGCTAATTATTTGCCAAGTGGCAACATAAATTACGATTAGGATTTTAACATCTATTAGGTTTGAGATTTTTTTTTTTTTTCAAAATTTCTCATTTATGAAGCATTTCAATGCTATAAAACTGAAATTTAAATCTTCGAAGGAGATTCATTTGTCTATTTCTTTATTATGATCTATTAAAATCCTTCTAAAAACGGCATTCAACCATTCATAAAAACCTTTATAGGTATAATTTTGTTTAAACATTGAATGTAATTCAGTTGTAGATGTTGGGGTCGCAGCTAATGGACACTATCTATTATTATTGATAGATAAATTCAATGATAAAGTTTAATTATAATAATAAAATCATATTGTGTACACGTACGATAATATAATGATTCAGATAATCTTTGTTCACAATACCTTCTGATAGAACCCGTGACAATTGCTCAGAAAATCAGTACATAACTAGTTTACTCAAATGCCTCGCTTCGGCGTCGGTGATACAGTTAGGTTTTAAACATCACTAGATAATAAAACTGTACTGGTAGACGTATAGTTTGCATTGAATAGCAGCTTTATTTACCATAAAACTTCTTTAAATTAAAATACTTAATATTATAAATGCGAAAGTTTGTAAAGATGTGTGTGTGTTAGTTACTCTTTCATGCAAAAAGTAGTGAACCGATTGAAATGAAATTTGGTACGTAGACAGCTGGACAACTGGAATAATGTATACGCAACTTTTTTATCCCGATATTCCTACGGGATACGGACTTACGCGAGTGAAACCGCAGGGCGCAGTTAGTATATTTATAGACACATTTCTTAGGTAGTCGTTATTATAATGATATTTAATGGCGCTTTATTTAAATGTTTTATAATAAAAATACAATAAATGTTTCACTTTTTTTTAATTGCGAAATAAAATGGACAAAAAATATCAAGTCTGAATAAGTACTTATTTTGAAGTTTAAATTTATATTGATACAATTTGTTCCGGCATTTTTGGCTCTCGCTGTACCTAGCAATTGCTTTATATCATTATAAATTTGTTATCTATGTATGAATTTTAATATATGTTATTTTAAATTCAATCTTACATTGTTTAAAAGAAAATTTAATTTCATTGATATCGGTCCATGTTATAATACAATTATGGTGCCTCTAGAATATCTTTATTTAAATCGATTTCAATATTTTAAGTAGACATTATTTTCTTCTCGGTTTATATTGATAAGATCTTTGTTTATATTATATGTAATATTTATATAAGTAGGAAATTCTAATTTTACACCGAATTCATTAGATACTTTGTACTGGGTGAAGCGATATTATGATTCATTCTTTATTTGAAAGCTGGTGCCTCGCATGTGATCCCATTTCAAATTGGTCCAGTTCTAAAAAATTGGAGGTGTTTTTATTTTTGATAAAAATAAGTATTGTAATGTCTTTGATTTTACAAAACATTTCCAGGTCAAGTAAATTCAAGTTAACCCACAAATGTTGGTCCTGTTTACAATGTATCGTACTCACCAGAATCACTGTCATCTCTGTCGTAATGCGGCCTCCAATACGTCTCATCATATCTCATCGGAACTTCGGTCCGCCCCGTGAACTTCGTGGGATCCAGAATGTTCTCAACCGAGAACGCTATGGCTGGCCTCTCGGGGGGTCTCGTTAACCCCAAACGCCTGGTCAGGTCCACCGGCGCGGCCTCCTCAACCCCAACGACATCTACCTCGCCGTTCGCCTCTCCTTCATTTTCCACGTCGTCATCTCTTCTCTCCTCTGACCCTCGAGCCATCGCAAGCATCGTCATAGCAACGCTTATTTATCAACCCCTAGTTTAGACATCTAAACGGTCGGTCAACAGTTCATCGACCCACTAATCACAACACATACAGTCGAAATGAGTCCCTATATCGTTACTTCAATCGTGCATATGTAAACATACGACCGTTAGCATCGCACTGAAATCCACGCACGCGCCAACGTGTCGAAACGTCTGTCTACGCCTAACATCCAAACGTCATTGCTATCTGAAATCGGGAAAAGACCGGGCGGGGACAGGAAGGGAGATGACGGGTGGGGGGACACGGGATACCGCCCGCTGATTGGACGAGGGAAACGAGGCGTGCCCGGGGTGGAGAAACGTAATCGAGCAATAAGGTTTAAACAATTTCGTTTAATACGTTGAATTATGTAAGAGAGCGGCGGGCAAGTAATCGCGCACAAGCGATAAGGCCATTTGCGCTACTTCGTTACGTATTAATGGGGCAGGAAATTGACTTATGAATATTAGAGGTCGCGGTGAACTGAAGATCGGGCCAAAGCGGCCCCGTGCGGCTGTGGCGGGTTATTTTCCTAGTTAAGCGCTGAAACAATGATGTTTATTGAGTTTTGAACTTAATGGCTTTTGGGCTGCGGCTGCGAGCGTTTTGTGCCATTAACGTGTTTGTAGAGGTCTATAAATACTCTTAGTTACCTGAAAGCGGCCGTATTAAAGTTGTTAATTTTGCTTTACGTCGGATTTTAGTTTGTTTGCGATGCTATGGGAATCGTGAACTCCATTGGGCTTTACGTTTAATGAGCTGTACATGGGCTGTACACTAAATTACTTTATTATTTGATGTTAGCACTCTGTTTTGGCTTCGCTCGTTGCTGCTAAACTGTTTATGTAGCTTTTACGTATTTTTACGTCACGTTTAAGGGTTGAATAAAGGTTGGAAATGGTTTCGTGTAAAACACAGGTATTTGGAGGTCTTAAAGCGTACGTGACAAAGATACGTAGACATATAGATATTACAGATATAAAAATCTTTTAAACATTAAATATTCCTATTAAGTAGGTATTTTCTAAGCATAGTTGTTGATTTTAGGAAATGTCACCAATTAAATGTTGGTGTATTTTCTTTAGCTATTGGTATCGATCTTAAATGAAAAGGAGGGATTTTAATCAATCATCCATTACTCAGTAGGTATGCAATAAAAATGCTACGTAGGTAGGTACCTAAAGTAGAAATGTACAGAAAAAACAAAAGATGTCTAGTTGTGTACTCCTTATAAATGTGGTCTTATTTGTAGTGCGAACTTTAACTCACACACCTACAAACCAGCTACCTTACATTGTATAAAAGTTAACCATCAAATTAAGAATACTTTGTTATTTTAGTAATGCACTTAGCACCTAACTCGCACCTATGCACCTATTTCGACAAAGCTTGAGACAAACGTCAACAAACATGAATATAATATGTATTACTAGCTGTTCGCCCTGGATTCGCCTGTGGTACATATGTAGCCTATGACACTCGGTTGAGTAGCAGCTTTCTACTGGGGAAAGAATTTTTAAAATCGGTCCAGTGGTTTTTGCGTGAAAACGTTACAAACATACAAAAATATAAAAAAATTCCTCTTTATAATATTATACCGTTATCTCGTGGAAATTAAGCATTTTCCGGGGTTGAAAGTATCCTATGGGTAATAATGTTAGTACTCGGGAATAATGTAGCTCTCTTTTGGTGGGAAAATTTTCAAAATCTGACTAGTAATTTCGGAGCCTTTAGGGTACGAACAAACAAACAAAAAAACTTTTCCTCTTTATTATATTAGTATAGATGGTAGTGTTATTGCTCTCGATTGAGAAGAGGTGTATACGTGCAGCGTAGCTATGTTAGGAGTCGCTCCACAATGTTAATTCCACCTAAACACCCAATTGTCCCCTAATGCCCAGAAATGCTTGTTCCATTTGTTTAGTATATCCAGGTATACATCTTAATAGATCTCACGAAAAGGTTTTTCGAGTTTATAACTCGGTCCTGTATGAAACATTTCTTGTTGCTTATATAATACGTTTACAAAACACCTCTTTCAAAAGAGACTACTCTGACCAATTTACACCAAATGAGCTTTAAGAAGCAAAACTGTATCGAATTTCCGAACGAATCTTAATCATTCGTAGTTTAACGAGTTTTTATTCGGCTCCGGACGCTGTCAATCAAAGTCTATTTATTTTTTACTGGACCGTTTAATAGATGTTAAAGATCGTTCATTGGGACACCAATGACACGCACTAGTGGTGATACGATACTCGTTGTTGATAGAGAATGCTCTAGAAATTTTATTTTCTAGGCGTTTGTTTTGCTTCGTTTAATGCTTAGCGCCTGTACATAAGTGTGGTTGAGTTGAGTTAGAAGAGTCAGCAGAAATGGATATTCTTATGTGAAACTGCTGCTTTTATCCAACTAGCTGTTCGTCCCGGCTTCGCCCGTGAAACCACATATAGCCTATGTCACTTAGTGAAGATGTGACTTGCTTGCTAGACTTATTAAATCGGTCCAACAGTGTTTTGCGTGAAAACTTTACACAAATTTCAAAGTTTCCTCTTTATAATATTAGTGTAGAAATACACTAGCGGTTCGCCCGGCTTCGCTCGTGGTACATTAAGCCATTGTCAATGAAACTTTGCGAAGAGACTTCTTTCAGATGGCGGAAGATTTTTTTTTTATCAATCCAGTTAGTTTTGTATGAAATCATTAAGAAAACACGAAAGACTCTTTGTAGTGTAGAAAAGATTATGGATCAGCCAGCTTCTACTCACCAATCTAAAAGCTTAGATTCTCCTTCCTATATCGAGGTTTGGGTATTCCACATGTTCCATTGATTACCTCGGAGGAGAGGACTTAGTATAAAAAAGCTCAGATTGTAAGAAGTAACCTCTCATCATCATCATCATCATCAGCCCTTATATGTTTCCACTGCTGGGACACAGCCCTCCTGTGAGGGTTCAGGCCATAATCTACCACGCTGGCCAAGTGCGGGAAGTAACCTCTGCGTTGTTGTAATCTAACAAGCTGAGACTATATATATATATATATATATAGTCTCCACAAACATTACTGCCAGCCGTATCTATAACTAATCTTATTTTATTATAATAAAAACATTAAATGCCCTAAGCTAGCTACACCCTGTGAATGTTAGTTGACAAAAACCACAGACATTCCGTCACGTCAAGACGCCAGTCTATCAATAATTCGTCTCACCGCTAGGGACCTTTATATATGGACATAAACATAGGCTGACCCTTTCTATATATTTCATATCTAAATGTGGGTCAAAAGGAAACAAAAGAATCCTAAGCGTACATCATGCTATTGGGTTTTATTTGACGTTTCTAGCATATAACTTTGATCAATCTATTAGGTATAGGAATCAGAGTATTTCTGAAGGAATATCAGGTTTTTCTCACTGACTTGATGACTTTATTAAATAATAATGCTTTTCTGAAAACTATAATATTGTGACCAACAATACCATCATTTAATAATATAAAAGTACTCCCAAAAATTATGCAAAACGGTCTGATCTGACCTCAGCGCTGGCTCGTTTGACTGCTCGATATAGATATCCTTAACCTCGAAATCTCAGAAGATTATCAGGCATTATAAGTCAGCACTATATCAGCTTTGTTTAGAAGAACTTATCTGGTGATTTGCTTTCAATGAGATCTTTCGGATTGCTCTCCTTTTATGTCAAGAATAGAAATTGATTTCGTTATCAGTTAATACAAAGTTATATGCTATAACCATATCTATCTACTAATCATCTATTTATAGGCATTTATATGGTTGTTTATATTTGCAATTGAAATAATAATTGATTAAGATTTGCTAATCAATTCTTTAAATTTCTTATAGCAAGCATCTGATGATAAAACTGCTTAATCGAAAGCTTTATCATGAACTTTTACCAGGTCTGTCACCAAGCTCTATCTTAAGCATCTTGATAATTATGAAGGTGCGTGCATACATGACATGAGATATTTTCAGATATGATGAATTTCTATTGCCGCTACAACAACAAATAAAAAAATGGAGGTTAAGCAACAGTTGGCACAGTTATAAATTGGTTTGGTGACCATTTTTTTTTGCAGTTTTGCTCTTAAGCTTAAATAAGCCATACAAATGTACGGAACCCTTAGAGTAGCGAGTCTGGCTCGCATTTTTTGATTCATCTTTATTGAAAATATAATTTCAAGTATTCAATATCTGCTGAGACGAGGTAAAAGTATCCACCATAAAATCTTCATCGTTCAAAATAAATACGCTTAATTCAAATTTCATATTCTACTCTTAAGTTTGAAAACCTTTTTAAAACTAAATTTTATAACGCATCGCGTCCATAATTAACGCGAGAAAACGATGAAAAATCTCGCGAAAACAAAGTTTTTAATCATTAATAAACACGTCGGAGCATAAAGTCCGTTTCAGTGGAGGGTTTAATTAAAAAGTTCTCGAAAAAAAGATGTCGAAAGCCAGCGTCCCAATTAAAATTCTATCTGGCGATATTAAAACGTTTTATTTTAAGTGGTAATAACTTGCGATTGGACGAAAGAAATGGTAAAATAAATGATGATATCATTTTTCGAGATTAATACCTTCTCGCTAATAAACTTCATAATTAACAACTTTGTAAATAATCTGCTTTTTCAATTATATTTCTTGACAAAGATTGAATCGGGATAGTAATAAGGCATACTTGCTTTAAAAGAAAAGGCAAAGAATAACTCCTTTTCATATCTGTAGATGAGGATGAAGAAAGGATGATTGAACATAAAAATTATTTGTTTGAATATTTAAAGTTTCTGAGGTTTGACGCTTAGATTGAGTTGATATTTAAGTCAACATATTAATAAGGTAGGTATAGCATACGGATATTATATATCATATAGTACAAGAGCTATAAATTTGAAACAATATTATAAATATAAAATAGTAAAATTGTAATTCAAATAAAATAATTAAAAGCAAACAAAAAATATAATAAAGAAGTAAAAAAAAAAAACGTCTTAAAACACATTTACCGGCATGTGGACAACAAATTGGATGATGGTTTAATGTGCTATGATTCTACAATGGGGAATAAAAATAGACACAGGATGATGATGATGATACAGAATTTATTAAATAATAAAATAATAGTGCAGTAGGTGGAGTATCTAACTTTACTGTTTCTAAAGAAATTTTCAAACGTTCACTCTACTTATTATTTACTAGCTGTTCGCCTCGGCTTCGCCCGTGGTACATACGAGTATTTATTCTATGTCACTCAGTGAAGTTGCAGCTTTCTAATGGTGAAAGACTTTTGGAAATCGGTCCAGTAGTTTTTGAGTATATCTATTACAAACAAACAAAGAAAAATACAAATTCTTCCTCTTTATAATATTATTTATCGATTTAGTCCCTGCTAACAAATTATGACGTGGTAAGTTTATTTTTAAACATACAAACGCAGTGTCAGGATGTTAATGAGCAATTTGTTAAACCAAAAACCAATTTGTAAACACACACACACACACACACACACGGTCACATACCGTTTTTATGTCATTTCAAATGATGTGTATTAATTACAATGCTGGTTGTACTTAAGCATCAATCAAGGAAAAATAATTTTTTATACCTTATTCATATTTCACAAGCGCAGTTGGTATATTATTCTTGGTTTTTCACTTTAATTTGTTTATTCACTTTCATTTTATGATTTGTGTAACAGTTTATATAGGACTCCATATTTACAAATTTTATTCTATCTTTTAATATCGAGTAGGTAGATATCGAATATAATACAATTGACGAAAGCAAACTAATAATAAGTACATAGAATTCACAATTATAAATGTGAATGTTTGTCTGTTTGGCTGTTGGTCCGTCTATCACGCTGAAACTTCTGAACGGATTTTGTTGAAATTTCGTATACAGACAGGGTATGAGTTCACTTGGGTGATAGGATACTTTATATCCCGATTAAATGCTCCCTTGGGATAAAACACTTTTGCACACAACACACAAAATTTTGATATCCGGACGGAGCCCGGTAGTATAAGTAAGGCAAGTAGAAATGTATAAAAGTTTGGAACATGAGACAGATTTGTATAAAGATTAAGCCAAGTGTCATTTAAAAAGACGATTTGTCTTTTCGTTATCTATAGAGTAATTCTGACTGTATTATGTATCTACATTATAAATGAATCTCATTCCCTTTATCCTACTTCCTACTAATCCTACTAATATTATAAATGCGAAAGTTTGTAAGCATGTGTGTGTGTTTGTTGCTCTTCCACGCAAAAACTACTGAACCTATAGCAATTAAATTTGGTACGTAGACAGCTGGACAACTGAAATAACATATAGGTAACTTTTATCCCGATATTCTAACGGGATACGGACTTATACGGGTGAAACCGCAGAGCGCAGATAGTATGATATAAATTGATATAATTACATCCATCGTGCTCAGAATTCAAATTGGATTATTATTGTCCTGTTAGTTTGCTTTGAAGATACTGATTTATGGCACTGTAATAAATCGAGTGAGCAATATTTAGCTCTTTAAAAACTTTTCAGAGTTGTTTCATAGTGAGATGGTTCCCGGTTCTCTCGTTTAGTAAACGACAAAAATAAATTTACTGAGCTTTTTCTGTTTAAAATCGGATAGATAGTGACTTTTGAAGCCTTATTTTGTACATTTGGAGTACGTATAGGCAGAGTTATATAAATTATCCGTGGTAGACTATAAGTTTTAGATTATATGTTGGTATAGTATTTTCCTTTGTTTCATTTTATGCGAGTATTATGTCTCCCCGTGACCTCGCTCGCTGTTAAGTGTTCGAAACGTCGGGTTAAATAGTATAATGGATAAATCGCGTTTAAAATCCATTAAGTCCTTAATTTCTAATATGTTGGTTGGTCAATAAATTGCTATGAACGGATAAATAAATAATATTTTTAAAGTTACCTAGTTATGGACGTAGTTACTTAATTTGTTTATTTCGTAAACAACCGATAACCACACCGACTTATTATGACCTATTATTTCTATCCGGATAGATGAATTTAAAAAGCATGAGGTAGGTACCTATCGATTATTTTTAGCCGCCTTCTACTAAAATAAGTTCGTCAGTTTATTGGATCATTCGTTTCAAAGCTATACTAACATATTATGATAATATGTATATGTTCGCATTAATTTAATATAATTAAGACAAAATTTTGTTCGTACTTAAATAGCTGTCAGCTGCAGCTTGTCTAATGTTATTTTTATTAGTAGTGGTAGCCTACAATTATGGCAGCACTTAAATGTAATAAGTAAATAAATAAATAATTTTTTTTCCTTTAATATAAGACGGTAACAACTAATTACGCATTTTTGGTAGTTTTTTTTAGACACAACTAAGTACTACTTTGCCGTTATCTTTTTAACACGCTTTTATTTATTTATTTTTTTTAATTGGTGAGCTTCACCGTATACTTATACGTATATTTGTGAGTTTTTTTATTTAACCTCCTTAAGAATCAACGGAAAAGGAACAAATTAAAACTTTATGCACTTATCAAGAACCTTAACAATGCGACGATTGCATGGGGTTATATTGTTATCCTGATTACTTAGGACCGTAAGGAAATCCTAAACGTATAAGTTTTTTTACACTATATTAATTATTATATAATTATGTGTTACCCATTTAATTATGCAACATTAAGATCTCCGATTACCTGTTAGGTGGCGCAGAGGTAATTTGTCACACACTACCAGCCAGACACGTGACAGCCCCAAATGATTTATCGCCGTCCAGACAAAGACCTCTTCAAATACTCCCCTCGTAAAGCAAACAATTCAGCAACAATTATAGTGGGAAACTAACCTCTATAACGATGGCGGAAAAGTTTATTTTCCCGCCGAAATTTGACATTGACGTTTGCCACTGTCAACGAGACGACTGCGTTCGGAAATTCCACGACTAATTGTATGTATCGCGCGGCGCAGAACGCATTTGTCAATTGTCGCCATCCCCAAACGGAACGCGAAGTTGACTAACTAATTAGTAAGTGAACTATTTCTGGAACGCTTTGACGGCTTATTAAGATTTCAAATTGAACACAAATTGGATGTCTCGCCTAACTGATTACTGAGCTATGATGTCCTATTTCTTTGGCGACGTTGAAAAATCAAAGGCAATGATGTGACGACAGTTTCATTTTGTGGGTATCAAAAGGCGATATGTTCTGTTAAAGTTAGGTTGTCAGTGGATTATTACTGTCGATATATTATCTACGTTTTTATATCTGGAATTGAAGTATTATTCAATTACTCTCTCTTATTTGACGAACATATCTAATAAAAAAATAAAATAATATTATTTTTTACTAATAATTATTTGTATTGAGGTAATAATTAAAGTGTATGCTAACGTCTAAAGTTTTGGTATTAGAGCATAGTTCAGTATCTTTGATAAACTAGTGTTGTTAGAATGACAGAGCAGCAAACACTCATTTCAACCTTCGTATTCATAATAAATGTATCTTTATAATAAGATTGTTTTACTATCAATTCAAATAAATTGTCAAGTGCATTATTTATAATAATAAGATAATCTAGCGACTATATAGCCAAACTGTAATACCTAATTCATATATTTAAACCCATAACTTACGGTACTTTAGTGACACAAAACAAATTCTCCGTCCCTTTCATTACGTACCACTACATTCGACTAATTAAAGTGCAATAATAGAACCAAATAACCAATCCAACAGCCACATGTTTACAAATAAAATTAATTAGGGCGCGAGAATCGCTGTCAATTCCCAGCGCCATCTGTGGGCAAAATCGTTTGTCGACAAGCGTATAAATCGATTCGTTTCGTCGTGTTTTTTAACCGATTCCAACAGAGGAACGCGTATCGAATCCCGTAACCGAGGTATCATTAGGTTGTGTCAGTCTGTTCTTATTTTAATTGGCCAATTAACTTGCAACGCAAGTAAAAACTTTTTGAGATTATTTGTCATCTAAATTAGCTTGGTGTATCCACGATCATTAATTCTGTACACTTTACGTACATTAACATTACATAATACCTGTTTTATATTTTCATTTTAATAAACAATTGAAATTCAAAAATGATTTATTAAAAGAGCACGATACTGAAACCAAAAGCGAAAATATATTTTATGTTTAAACTAACTGAGCCCGCACCCGCGTAAGTTCGTATCACGTAGAATATCGGGATAAAAAGCTGCCTATATGTTATTCCAGTTGTCCAGCTGTCTACGTACCAAATTTCATTGCAATCGGTTCAGTAGTTTTTGCGTGAAAGAGCAACAAACACACACACATCCTTACAAACTTTCGCATTACTATTACTCTAAAACTTACTAAAAATGTAAAATATAAATATGACATGAATTTTGTAATAATTTAAATGTAGAAGTCGTGATTGTTATATTTTTATAAACAAAATAAAATTTTTATGTATTGTATTTAATAATATCAATTGCTATTTTAATTTATATTGTAATTACTATTAATGATATCTGGAAGGGTTGCAGGCCTACGATACAAGTTTCCTTAGTGTAGGTCTGCAGTTCATATTATCTGTTATTGTGTAATTATTAAATATTAAATAATAAATAAATGAATAAATAAATAAATTAAGAAAGGAATAAATGTAAATGTAAAAATGTTGTATTTATAATATTAGTAGGAATTAGTTGGAAGTAGGATAGGATAGCAGCCCCTTTTGTGAAAAAGAACACAAGTGCATCTGCCAGCAAACAATTCGAAGATAGTAGATATACCTTATACACAATTGATGACATTGCTATTCTGTTTTATAATTATATTAGCTGACCCGGCAAACGCTTTTCTGCCTTACTCTTATCATTTAGGGGGATGAAAAATAGATGTTGTCGATTCTCATAGATACCGGATAAGCACAAAAAATTTCATCAAAATCGGTTTAGCCGTTTCGGAGGAGTATGGCAACGAAAACCGTGACACGAGAATGTTATATATTCGATGTTATAAATATTTAGACATTAAATGGAGAAAAATCCACACACGTCGATATTCTTTTACGCTTTAACGATATTTAACAATTGTTGCATTTAATGGTGAGGAATTTATTAAACGGAATAGAAAGGAACGCTTGCATAGGTCACTTGCCGGTAAATACCCGTAGGTAAGTATATTTCTGAACGATGGTCATTCTCACCTTCAACTTTATGGAGAACCTACAGAAATACATTAAGAGTTAAGATAAATAAAATGAAAGCGATTCTCATTTATCAAAATAAGTGATTTATTGAATATCACATGTAAAGTGCTTAAATCATAATTATGTTTTATTTTTACTTTAAAGTTGTAATTTCCCAGTAACTTGGTACATTAATGTATGATAACATTTATTATATATGTATTTATAATTATAAGGCTATCATAATTTTATGTACAACTTAAGTACACGATAATTATAAAACCTTTTTTTTAATCACACTTGTTACATATCGAACAATAAAAAAGTCAATAATAATTATTAAAAAAATAACGTATACGTAGTACATACAATGTACAATATACATGTACATGTATCAGAATGTATGTACATTGTTTAATAAGGTAATGTAAGGAAAAATTATATTGGCTAGATATAAGTTTCAACAACTAGCGCCATCTAGCGACACATCAGGTAAGCTCTTGAACCTTATTATTATAAATATCGTATTGTAACCACATTGAAAAAATAACATTTAAAAATTTATTACCTAAAGCACATTCTTACTGTTGTTATTGAATGCTGCTATAGCATTTCATAGTATCTTTTTATGCAAAATAACCTCAAAATATTGCTAACCTCTTACTAAAATAATTATTACATTTGGAAATATTTATGTTTTGGTATCGATTTGTTTTTTATTAATCTTTATATCTTTTTTTTAGTTATTCATGTTTTAACTTGTAGGAATAAAGATGGGGTATCTAAGTTTCTTATATAAGTCCTTATACTGCAATCCGCGGTTCTACCCGCGTGGTACTTACTTACTTACTTACTTACTTACTCCTGTGGCGCTGAAACCCCGAAGTGGGTCTTGGCCTCCGAGACGAGAACTCTC
>NC_052130.1:2283429-2298291 GCF_012273895.1 Zerene cesonia | reverse complement strand
TATACCCGGATAAAATATAAACCGATCTCTTTTTCCAAATTTCATACTGATCAGATCAGCCTTTTCTGTGTGAAGGGTGCCTAACAATGCGTCCCTACGATAATGAAGATGGATCTTTGCAAACTGTAGCGATATAAATGTATGGATTAAAAAAAGCAAATTTATAATTTCAATCGAATAAATATTCCTAAGTTTTTTAGACGTTGTCACATATAAATTATATCATTGGTTAGTTTCTATCTACAATCTATAGTTATTTTACTTTTTGCTTTACAATATTTACAATATCCTTTCAATTGTCTTACCTTGGAAAGGGAATCTACTGTGACTATTGGCAATTAATTCAAATAAAAAACTCAACATTTTTTGGTTGCCCAATTATTGACAAGTTGTCTTTTAATTAACACAAAGTTATAGGCAAAGTTAGGTATATAAATTTAAAGTTGTCAACAGATTTTCACCTTAGTCCGCAACTTTAAAATGACGATGTCAAAAAAAAGCAAAAAATATAACATGGCGGCCATCCGCGTCGTCTCGACGAGAAAATTTTTCCCGCTATAATATTTTCATCGCAAGGCGTGGGTTGCCACTAATTGGATTCCTGTTACAATAAACGCGTCAACCCTCGCCGCAAAAAAACACCCCTATTTAAAACTTTGGAGATAAAGTACGAAATAAAAACAGAAGGCAATTTTGATTACCTACGAACTTTGTTTATTTACATAATAAATGAAGCATTTTTATGTACTGAACTTAAAAATTCTGTTTTAAAAGTAACAAGTTGCTAGATGCCAGATGGTTCTTGTGATAGTTGAAAGTAACCGTAAGATACCATAACTTTGCTAAATAACACGACATGCAAAGCGATGTATTCAATTTCAAAAAATTACTAATTTATTATTACGGAGTATCTTTTTGCTACAGTCGAATCTTGTAGTGGAATCAGTAGTGGTAAATATTATATAACCTACTCAGGGATCCCATACAATGTACAATGTACACATGTAACGGATAGAGAATTTGTGGAATCGATTCAGTAGTTCGTGAGATTAGCGCTTCCAAATAAACAAACAAATAAATAGACAATCCCTTCAATATTTTTGATCGTAGTAATATACAGATACAGACTACAATATTTTCATTTTATAAAAATATAATACGAAAACAGTACAATCAGGTGTCTGTTAAAATTTAAAGAAAAACAAAAGCCATAAAAAGCAACTAGGTAAGTATTATCAATCAAATGATTGAATGAATGTGAAAACCGTTAAAATTAAACAGTTTAACATTCACAACGAATAAAGCCTTGACATTGAAACAAAGTAAGTGACAGTCTAAATCTACATCAAATAATTAATTTTTTACAAGACTCATTTGATTATCTTTTTAAATCACAATTACAATGCATAAAAAATACTGTGAAGGGTAACTGGTAATACAAGGTAACTGGTCCAGAATTAAACGCAATGGCTAGTCGTCAACACGTCTAGCTCAGGCTTTATTTTAATTCATTCATTGTTAAAGACTGTACTATTTTTATTCTATTGGCATAGTTTATAGAACGCGTTAAAAAAAAACATTGTGATGTTCGAAAATTTCAAATCGGATTTCAAATTGAAATGGCGGCAATATTTGGCGGCATCACTAGGTGAGTCCTATTTACAAGATTTTTGTGTTTATCCCATATATATACGTGATATTAAAGTTATCTTCTATATTATACAAACCAATAACCTACATGCTTAATCTTATTTCTGTTTACTTTTTCCTATTTTAACTTAACGACATAAAAATATAACATTCGTTTATAAAGCTTTGTTTATATAATTAGAAATACAACATTGTAACAAAATATTGATATCATACATGAAGACATATTCGATGCTGACCGCAAAATATGAATTACGGAAGGTTTTTTTTTTTATTTTTAATTTTTAATATTATCCAGTAACAAGAAATCCTTGAGAAATATAAATGTATGAGCTGTTTTGTTTTGAAGATACTGTTGACGAAACTGCATTGAATATGTACTTAACATGTTGAGATTCTGAGAGTAGATAATGTGCATATACTTGTTAAACTAAAATACGATTTTTTTTAAACAAATAAGAAAAAAAAACGCTGAGTTTTGGCGATACAACTTTTTGTTCTAACCAATTAATGATTTGTTTCGGTATTCACATCCTATTTTTAATTAAATTGAAGAATTTGTTAAAAGTTTTACATGTTCGTCTGTCCATAGTAGATGCGGAAATTCAGTTGCGATTTCTTTGTAGGGATGTTTAAAAATTAGTTGATGTTTAAAAAGTTTTTTTACAATATTTACACCTAGCTATGTTTGGTAGTAATATTACGAGGATGTTGTTAGGAAATATTTCAGTTAAAGATATCAAATTTTTGTTATATTAATTATATCTTGTATACTATTTTTTATTTATTTATTGAAGTCAAAATGATGAACAGATGATGTCAAGTCCTTCACAGAGCTATAAGATATTCAATAACATAATACAAATATATGTAAATACACTGCGCTATATACAATCATGCAAGATCAAACGCTATGCCAAATGATACACATAATATAAGCTCTGTACATACCTACATTATTTCGTTATATCTATCCACATATTTAGATGATGTAATAAGAGTAACTATTAGAGTGTCTATGACGCTTTTTCTGTTTAATTAATAGACAGTTCAGAATTATCTGTTAAAACGCATTTACGTAGTAATGTACAATGACATTTGTTTCTCAATTTGATATTCTTTGAAGTATTCATTTCAAACCAAACAAAGAAAACGAAAAAAATATATAATTTTATCATGAATTCATTCTATATTATATTTTCCTGAGAATAACTTTCAAGCCTTTTAACACTTGACATATTTTCCAATAGTCTTGACAGTTTTCGTCGCTTAGTCCTTGCTGCTCTGCGTCGCACCTAAGCCGCACTTTTCTCTGATAATTTAGTTTCTGTATGTTTTTGTTGTAATCTTTTTTCTTTTTTCTGTTTAGATAAAATTTTTTCGTTAAATTAATCTTACGCACTAGATAGTAATTTGTGTATCCATAGAATAGATTTATACACATAACAAAATTTTGATGTACAGAACAATATAAGAGCAGCAGTAATAACTGCTGTCTTAAATTAGTGTATAAGTTGTTTGGAAACCAATAAAATAAAATAAAATAAAAAACAGAATCATATTGCATACTAGCCTTTCGTCCCGACTACATCCATAACCTAGCAAACAGTGATCACACACAAATCAAACGGTGATATAGTTTTTGAAATCGGTCCAGTTCCTCCTGTAGTTCTCGAGATTATCTCATACAATGTCACAAACTAATAAATTCACAAACTTTACCATTTTATAATCAAGTTCAGATAATATTTTGATTCCGACCCGTTCGGTGCAATGACCTTTGTGAATTGTAGACCGGAAGTAGTAGCAAGTTATTTAGTAATCGGTTCCGGAAGCAGTAGACCTTAGGCATAGTACAAGAATCTGGTTTATATCTTTAACTATCATTGTAATTATTTATTAGAGTACTACATCAAAACTTTGTGTAGACTTTAGTGCGAATATATTAATAAAAAATAAATATTTAATCACATATACGTCGGCTTACTTTAATACAAGATAGAAATATATACACGTTAGTTATACATACAATTTATTTTAATTTCGTAAATACATCCTATATTTATATAAAAATTTATACTATCATTATAAAGAGGAGAAGTTTGTAAATTTGGGAGTTTGTGACGTTATAGGGATAATCTGGGCGGACCGGGGACGAGTGGTAAGTAATTTATAAATAAATTATCATAATATTTATATATAAATAACCACGATTATTTACATTATTTTATGTTTATAATTATTTGAATATGAAGGTCATTACATCGTTAACTTTACGTATCTATTAAAATTTACGTTCGTTAAATAAAATATAGTTAAGCGGAAAAAGTCTCCATATTGGTGTAATATATTAATCACCTATTCTTTACTTACTTCCTCAAAAATATTTACTATATTGTACAAGATTTGAAGCTATCCGTTTCCTAATATTCGAGAGCTTACAAGGAAGTCTATGTGACGGATACAGACACAAGCTTGCACTGCACACCCCAAGGCTAACTAGTAGATGTACTTACGATGAAATTAACATTCCGTGATCTTAGAGCGATATTCATAATTTTTGTTATCGTATCAATAAGGTCATATTTTGATTTATTGAAATATTGTGCGGTTCCTCGTGTGTTTGGTTTAAAACGGTATGTGAATAAAATTATACGACATATAATTAATGAATTGTAGAATAAATTTATACCACCTTTACTTAAAAACTGACGTGGCATTGATTTTGCATAAGGGTTTAAAACAAAGTTACTCTAAAAGTCTTAACATCAAAGTGACTAAAAATAAATTGAAGAATTATACAAGGAAGTACGCTTGATGCTATTTCGTTGCAGTTTTTTTGTAAAACCAAAGTTCAAGTCAAGATATTTGTGAATAATTTCTGCTAAATAGTAATATCTATAGAATGTTTTCTTTGCATCTTTACCAGGGCCGTTTAATTTATTTCGCTTAACACGTGTTCTCGCATAGTTTTTATATACAAAGAGCAATAAGAATTAATTAACATAATTGATAAATCACCGTGAATGTAATCATGGTCACAATGTGTCAGAAGATCGTGACTTATGTTAAACTTATTATCCTAGCAAGTTATGTACTTTGTTCAGTAAATTAAAAGACTATGTATGTCTCAATTGGATGGATGTGATCTTTTTTAAGACGCTTTTATTAGATTCAAACTTTGTGTACGCAAGGGTCGATGACAATTCAATAATTTAATGAGCTTATCTTATTATTCTGATTAAAATCGGCAACTACGTCTATTTTATATGCACTGAAAGCTGCCCCACGCAAGTCCGTTTGTTGTCATATGGAATTTAATCGACGCTTCGCTACTTTTTATTGAAACATTATATAAGCTTATACTTCTCGATAATTTGGATATCCAACACAAAAATAATTTAACATTTTTATACTAATAGCTCCTGAGATGAGCTCTTTGTGACAAATAACTAATTAAACTAATTAAACTCAAGTTTGCATTAATTTCTAAGCGAGCCATCAATCACTTACTATCAATTTCATTTACAATTTTTAACATCAATTGAAAAACTTAATCGAATACTATCTACGCTTGATCTAATAAGAAAATCGCTTTAAGAATTTGTAATCACCATAGATACAAGAATAATTACGTATCATTTATAATTATATCTTTATTCATTGCTTAATAATACTTCACTTGATTGACCGGACTGATACATATTTATAATAAACTGTTATATCCGTTTAAATACAATAAACGCATAACGTCAAACAAATGAACAGAATAGGAACTTAGCAACTAGAATTAATAGAATTTGAGGTAGCTTATTGCTTATTGTACTTCTCAAGCCATGGATATGTTTATGTTACTAAAATTACAAGAAAACATTGCTGCAAACAAGTTTGAATCAGGAATCAAGCGTCTTTATCTATACCCCTACTTCTCTTGCCTATAAACAAGCCCAGCTCACTAATCGATTTAGTTCTAATCGTTTATTTTTTAATACATTCCTAAATACAAATAATTCCTTTTGCGATTATATTTCCTAGTGTCACGAATTTCGATAGCTATTCGTATGGATTCAATGGAAAAATGTTCAGGAGTGTGGTTGTTGCCATTAATTTTTTTAAATGATAACAATAACATATTGAATAATGATCTAATGTTTAATATAATTTCAGCCAGCTATGGCAGTCTGTGCACAGGCATGTCTATGGGCTGGACGTCCCCAGTGTTCCCCCAGCTGCGTTCAGAGAACTCCCCTTTACCCCGTGAACCAACTTTACAAGAGGAAAATTGGATTGGTTCACTGTTGGTGCTTGGCGGGTTATTAGGTACCAAATATTATGTGGTGATAATTTCTTGATTATTATACTACTTTATTAAGTATTGGGAGAGATATCAAGTTTTCTCTATTAAAATTTTTCAAAGTTAACCTTTTGTAGTAGGACTTCCTTCTTTATAGGATGAATCGATGTTCCTACTAAATTGATATTGAAGTACATTCCTTACCTTTTTAATTAAATGAAAATAAAAAAAAAAAATTCTCTCATACTATTTCTGTAACCTTATATAAAACTTTCAGGACCCTTAATCACAGTACCTCTATCGAACCGTATCGGTCGACGCTGGATCATAATATGCTCAAATATTCCGCTCTTACTGGGCTGGTTGTTGGCTGGTGTTGCCACGAGTTTACCCACGTTATATGCAGCTAGAGTGATGTGGGGTTGCGCAACTGGCATGCAATTTGCAACCGTACCTTTGTATATTGGGGAAATTGCTGAGGTAAGGAAGGATATCCCATATGATGAAGGAGCTTATGAGTATGTAATAGTTGGAAATCTTTATCATTTGTTTTATAAGTTCTTATCTACTAGCTTTGCTAGTGCAATTTCGTTAATCTGTATATCAAACGGAATAGAGATTTTGATTTTAAATTTCATTTTAAATTTGAGGTACCTTTACAAGTCATTATTTTTAATTATATTTTTTACTTTAGACGAAAATTGTATAAAAACCTCATTCAATTTCAGGACAAAATTCGAGGAGCTCTAAGTGCATTTTTCCTCCTATTCATTAACATAGGGTTCCTTTTAGCATATGCTATTGGACCATTCTCGACTTATTGGGGTCTTACAGCTTCGGGGGGCATTCTGTCGCTTTTCTACGTGCCTTTCACATACATGATCCCGGAAACACCTTTCTTCTTAGTTTATAAAGGTTAGTCTTTACAATTTTTGCATCAACATTCTATTTTGGTATAGCTTAAATATTTTTAATTAATTTTTAGACATTCAAGATAAGAGCAATTAGTAATATTCTAGATTCAAAGTGCAATTTTTATGTATCTTTATCAATCTCTCTTTGTCCTGAGTATATCTTGCATACTCTCCATATTTAGTAATATTTTTTATACCTAGTAGTTTTCAATGAAAGAAAATTAAGGTTCTCAATCCGGCTATTTTTTTTTTTTTTTTTGTTTTGCTCCTTATCTCCGAGGGTCGATAAACTTATTTATTAATACTTATAAAAACTTTTAACACAAAAATTATACAAATAGCGGCCTTATGGATCAAAGCCATCTCCGTCAGGAAAACTCATTTTGAAGAAAATAATTATTTTTATCAACTACTTGATATTGTGGACTAATCGCTATATTGATTTTTCTAATTATATTAAATTATTTAAATGTAATTTTGTAATAAAGGTAATATAGATGAAGCCTCAAAAGTACTGCAGAAGTTACGAGGTCTACCCAAAGCTGGTGTTCAGTCTGAGTTAGAAGGTCTTCAAGCAATGATAGCGAGAGAGTTCAGGACAGAGCCCAGTATTAAAGATCTGTGGGCTACTAGAGGCAACCTTAAGGCTTTGGGTAAGAGACAAATGAAAATTTAATAGGACATCGTATTTATGTTTTCCGATATTTTAATCTTCTTTTTTAGCCATTTTCTGAACCTAATTTCGATCCATACTAGCCAAATTATGTTTGTTATTAAGCAATTTTCAAAAGGAAAACGCCTTTGCGAAGAATAAAAATTTGAAGACTTGTGACGTCTGCCCACCCGCACTTGGCCAGCGTGGTGGATTATGGCCTGAACTCTTATAGGAGGCCTTTTCCTGCAGTGGGAACATATTTGGGCCAATGATGATGAACCATTTTAATTTCCTTTCTATACCCAGGTATTTGCGTGTTCCTGGCCATGTTACTGCAACTATCTGGTATAGACGTGCTGCTGTTCTACATGGAGGAGTTGCTAGTGAAGGTGGGCACCAGGATCTCGGCTGCTGACGGTACTATCATTATGGGGGTTGTCCAGGTGAGTGTTTTAGTGATGTCAAGATTTTCTCGGGTATCATGTTTGGAATTGTGGAGGGTTTTTTTAATATTTCATTATGATTATTATTTTCCCATACAATTTGGCCTGAGGTCGTTAAATTTTCATTTACTATGATCAGTTCATAGAATAAAGTCCACGTCTAACCAATATGTTTGTATGCTTAGTTTTTTAAAACTTCACAACGGAATTTGATAGGGTTTTTGTTTATAGATAGAGTTATTCACGAGGAAAATTTATATGTATAATATCATCTATTAAACTGCTCAGAATTAAACGCGCGCGAAGGCGCGCCATAAGTGTAGTATAGTCTAAAAAAGGTTGTTGCCTTCTGAAGTCCAGATTATAACTGCCATCTGTATTTTTCTGATTCCCCAAAAACTTATATTACATGCGATCAATACAAAGAAAAAATTGCAGAACACTCGTATTTATCATATAAGTGGAACATTAAAAAAAATGACTTTTTTACTCTATATTAATTTATATCTTTGTATACGCTCGCAGGTGGTCACAAGTTGTATCACTCCGCTGGTGGTGGACAGGTTGGGCAGAAAGCTCCTCATGTGGACTACATCACTTGGACTTTCAATATTTTTGGTGATTTTTTTTCTATAACAAAGATTCTGAATTACTTATTATTGCAGATAACAATTATTAACACTACACTAGATCCTTGATAATATGAGAAAAGTTCATCCGGCTCGAAGGACCATAGAAATTTTAATAATTTTAATTTATAAAGCAATTGAATACTATTAAATAGATGGTGTTGTTTAACAAAAAAAATGTATTAACCTACGTCAGTGAGAGAATTATGTAATATTTTTCATTTAATAGATAAATTAATTTTTAGGGTATTATAGGCGTGTATGCATTATTGGATTCTCACTACAAATATAACGTGGCGCCGTACGCATTCCTGCCGCTTCTCTGCCTTATTGTGTATATGATTCTCTTCACCCTGGGTAAGATATTTTTTATTAGAATCGTACATAAATATTAAAAAAAATATGTTCACATAAATAAATACTAAGCGATGAATTTTATACCTTCCGCTTCCAAAGCTATTCTTTGTCTGAAATATCCTAAAGTGTAGTTTTCAATCCATTTTGTATGCCTTTTTGTCATTGCTTATGAGATTTTTAAAGCAGGATGACAAAATACAACCGTTAGGCAAATTTTCTCCTTTCCCATTTCTGTTTTCTATTTCTTTTCTCTTCCATTATTTTTCTTGTCACTCTCAAATAGCAATTTAGTTGAGAAGGAATCCTCCTATCAATTCGGATTCGCATTTTCTATTCATTATTTCCATTTCTCTATATATGCATATGTTATAAAAAGGTAAAGATTGGGAATTTGTAAGTTTGTGACGTTGTGTTCTTCTAGGGATCTTTGGATCTGCTGAAGCGCTTTTAAATATTCGTTTAAGAAAGCTAGGTTATCTATCTGCCATTGGCTATATTTATTTTGTTTATATCCCGGGTCAATCCGGACCGAGAATGTCCCTTTCCATTTCTCCTCCCCTCCCGCCATACTTAAATAAAAGAGTTTAAACCCAGGGGTGGGTCCGGTGCCGTGGATCCTGGTGGCGGAGATGTTCCCGGCGCGCAGCAAGTGCCTCGCGAGCGGCATCGCCTCCTTCTGCTGCTGGCTCGCCGGCTTCGTGTGGACCAGGCAAGTCTACCTAACACTTACTTCTCTTTTTCGACAATATTTTTATGATATGGATCTCTTCAAAGTAAAAAAGGTAGACAAAACGTTTCAAATTATTCCAGAATTTTAATTTTATAAAAATAAATAAATAAATAGAAGAAGATTCCAATTAAATTAATAGAATAGTCATTGTATAATTATAAATGTTTCAAGTTTGAGTTATCGGAAATTTGGTACCCTTTTGCTAACTGGAATTAGTAATAACGCGTTACGTTACGAACCGTTTCAACCTCCCGTAAGATATATTTTCTTCAAAAATATGATGGTTAATGAAGTAGGTATATCCAATTCAAAACCTTTGGATATTTGTTGATTCCTTTATTTCTGATATTTACTCACGTTCTTAATATTATATTTTTATCAATTAATAATTTTCAAACAATTTCTTATCTCCCATTTAGGTTCTTCCGTGACGTAGCGGCGTCGTATGGCATTTACACTGCGTTCTGGATACTAGCTATATGCTGCGGTTTCGGTTTTATATTCTCTATCAGTCCCTTGTTACCGGAGACGAAAGGAAAAACCTTCGACGAGATACAAGAAATGTTAAATAAAGGGTATTTTGTATTTTGTAATATTCATTATTTAAGCATTTGTATGATTATTTGAATTCAATAAATATTTTACATAAACTAAACTACCAAAGAACTGACTAAATTTATTTATTTTATTTACAGATCAAAGGAAAATAAACCAGTGGACGTGTAATACAATCTTAACTGTTATTGAAGAATGCTTATCAAGTTACTTGTATAAATCAGAGAAAAATATAAAAGGAATAGCATTGGCTTCAGAATCGATCCTTGTGAAACTCCTGTGGAAACTATTTGTTTTTAAGTAGGTGCTTTTACACACATTCGAATAAAAATTATGAATGTATTTGAGAACATTAGTTGCTGATCTTTTGAACGACTTAGCAATCATCCATTTGTAGATTGGAACCAAAACATTTTATGTATAAGATTAGTCTAGAAATTTTAGTTAATTAGTTTATAGTAATAAGTTTTATATTAGTTATGCCATTATTATACATAAATCTCATCACAATAAATATAACTAGAATCGTGCTGATTTTATCATGACCTAAAAAATGTTTATACATCATATTATAATGTTGTTATGCATGCACTAGTTAATATTTCACAGCGGAAATAATAATTATTTGAATTAATTTCCACAAGAACTTATTGCAACAACACATAAAGATTTAGCGATAAATGAGCTTTCAAAACTCCACAGTATTTTATAAATGCGTAGATTAATTAAATATAAAAATAATTAAATATAATAATAAATGTATTACATTTAATTGTATTTTCATTTAGTTACTTCGCCATGAACCATACAATTTATTTATAACTATAACTATAAGCAGTTTCACCCTCTACCAAACATATTAAAATTTTTCGCCACCCTCTACAATTATATTATTCTTCTTTGGTATACCAAAAACTCACTCTATAGAATGAATATTTTCCCTATAACAGTTCGCATTTATTACAATGGCCATCTAAACTTAAAAAAATGCCATAATACTCTTTCATAACATAAGAATAATAGATATTCAATAAAACACAAATCAAAATGATACTATAATATAATTAATATATTTAACATAAATCTTACACATAATATATCATCCATAGTCAATACAATCCAGCTGGCACCTATCTCTGAAACTGCAACGCACAAATCCTAAGTCCTAAGGCATCTTTCCCAATCTCGGCGACGCCGCAGACCTGGCACAGCTTCCCCTTGTGCTCTGGCGCGTAGCTGGCCCCGCACAGCGGACACTTCTCCTCGGGCTTGCCTCTGTAGATGGGTTTGTAACTAATTCCGCAGATATTGAACGGGTTGTGTTCGTCGTACAGCAGCTGGTGTTCGTCTGTCGGTGTCTTCTCGCAGGCTTGCAGTATTTTCCTAGCCTGCTGTGCGACTTCCGGTCTAGGCCCCAACTCTAGGAGTCGCCTCGCGAACGACGCAGCCGTTCTGAAGTTTTTCAACTTGAAGAACATGTTGAGGGCGGTCCGAAGGGTTAATATTTGGTGGACGGGCTGCAGTTTGCAGTGCGTGAAGTATGCCGCCATTTCGCACGTGCGCTTCTGTTCCTCTAACGTGTTTTTGGGCATGCCTGGAAATACAATATTAGTAAGCATATAGGATTATATATTTTCTACATTGAAACTTATGTTTATAATCAAGTATCTCATGCAAGTGACATAATATCTTAATAAGAATAAATGGCTAAACCTTTTTAAATATTATGAATTTAAAATTGTTGTTTATAAGCTATTTTTTGATCGAATAAATTAATTCTTAGAAACTAACTACTCTATCTACTATATCTATATTATTGATAATCCTCAATTTAGAAGATATGAGATATCTCATATTTAGCTCATGTCAGTAAGAATTACAAATGATATACTATAAAAATTACGGCATAAATTTTCAAATAGGCTACCACAATCAGCAAGCAATTTCTTCTTTCAAAACCACCTATACACATAAGCACCGACCTTTCCTCGCAGTCTCCATCTGCAGGCCGAGCAGATACTCCCTGCATATCGCGAGCAGCTGCTGCGCCTCGGCCAGCTCCTGCTTGGAGTCGACCAGCAGCAGCGGCACCAGCAGCACCACGCGCTGGAGCCGCTCTATCGCCTCCGCAAACTTGCCGCCCGTCGTCAGCTGGTAGCACTGCTGCAGTTGTGCTACCAGATCGTTCAACTTCGCAGCTGGAACAATTCGATTGGGTTTATAATTGGGGATACTGAAAATCAGCGCTGCGGATTATGAGTAGCACATGCTGAGTTGTTATTTTTGCTAGCACCACACCGACAGTTATGAGTGCACCTTTTTATTGTTAGTTTAGTTTGTAAAGATTGTTGTTTGTGGTGTTAAATAAATTTATAAGTTACATAGATGTCATCATCATCATCATCATCATCAGCCCTTATATGTTCCCACTGCTGGGACACAGGCCTCCTATGAGGGTTCAGGCCATAATCCACCACGCTGGCCAAGTGCGGGTTGGCAGATGTCACATGTCGTCGAACTTTTGATTCTCGGACATGCCGGTTTCCTCACGATGTTTTCCTTCACCGTTTTAAGCAGTGGTGATATTATCTACATGCGCAGATAAATTGAAAAATCAATTTATTTCCTGCACGCTCACCCGGTCTTAAACCCCGACTTATCGATTTTGAAGTCCGAGGTTCTCACCACTGAGCCACCACTGCTTTCACATAGATGTAAGTATATTATATTTCAAGTGGTGGCAAATAAAAGTATTTATATTCTATTCTATTTTCAGTTTTTTCTTTAATTATATTTTAATTACAATAACCTACCCCAGTTGCCGATTATATAAAGCGAAAAAAAAACAAACTCTTTCAGTTTTATGTGCCTAAGGGACATCCCACGCCATCTATTGAGATGATTAAAAACCATCACAATCAACATGACACATTATTTCAATGATTACAATAAAAAAGCAAACTCACTAATAACAGGCAGCAGATCCTTCCCGCTGGCCTCCTTCCAGTTCCTGTGCAGGTGCGCCACGAGCGGCGGCAGCGTCGCCAGCGCGCCGAACTGCAGGCGCGCGTGCGCGAACATCTGCGCCATCGTCTCCGTGTACGGCTCGAAGTTCACGATGCCCACTTGCTCGTTTAGCAACCTGGGAAACGTAGGATACATCATTATTTAGGAATTCTGGTGTCGTATATAGTGTTTATAATGTTAAAATAAACAAATAAAAAAAAACTAAGAAAACACGCTTTAATGATAGAATCAATTAAATTGTTTTGCTCGCTCTCATTTAGAGTATACGTAGGGAAATTACTTTATCATTACGGCTCAATTTAAGATAAAGCCATGAAATTATTATGTACAAAGTTTGTATGACATAATATATTCGTTTAAAGTGGGACAAAATCGAGTCTAAAGGGGTCAATCATATCTTTTAAAAGCAAATTTTCTTAGAACAATTGTTAAGTTAACAAAATTTCACATATGAATAGCAAAGCAGTCAGTGAGAATTCCGAAAAATTACTCCAATTAAACTATAAATACCTGAAAGCGATCTCAAACTGTCCAGTAGTGACATAATCGTGTGCAGTTTTGTACTTCCCGCCCAGAGCCGCGCTAACGCCGCGAGTGGGCGCCACAAAGTACTGAGAACTGTCCTCTCCTCCATCTATATCAGCTGGAAACAAGTTATTCTTTAAGTACATTTACCACAGATTATATCTGCTGCTTCTGTCTGCTTCCAGTGTTTAAAAAGGGAGTGAGAAAGAGAATATATTTATGTATCTTACTTTAATTCACTGAGTCACATTATAAATAATTAAAATATGGGTACTGAATGTAAAAAACGAGTAAAATAGATTTAAAAAATTTGTTTGAACCAACGATATATTCAAAATATAGTCTTATATTAAACAAAGAAATAAATGTGGAATATCTAGCTTATGCTTTGATACTTCATATAATTTTACATATAATTTTATTGCGAATATTGTTCGTTATCATAAATACTTTACAACAGTGGACCAAAAATGAACCTTGCTGAATGCCAAATCCAAAAGAGCTGCCTTATACGATTTATTCTTAATCTTTAATCCAATATACATGAATGGCATAAAATAGAAGACATAAAAGCGAAACGAACGTTTTTCTGTGCTATTATACAATAAAAGCAAACATTTTTACAAAATATAATGGATTGAAACTTTACTGAATGCCTTCTTGAAAATAAGTACATAGAATTCATCACATTATAAAAATATTACCAGGTATTGGAGCTAGTTCTTCAGGCAGGTCGAGGTCTTCATCACCCACGTCCCAGCCGCCATCATCACATGCGTCTTCAACTTCTCCTGGCTCTCCTTCTATCTCTTCCTACACAAAAATATAAGCCGAATTTAAGTTAAATAAAGCAAACACATTAACAAACATTGAAAATCTATATATCAATTTTCTAATAAGTTTCCCGCTATTGTCAGAAACGGCTTCATTTAAACGAGCGTTTCTTTTTTACAATGCTCAGTGTTTATATTTTTATTAATTCTATTTGGGTGTTCGTGTGACTTGATGAGAATTTTTCCTTTTTCAGTTTTGAGAATTTCTCGCGTATGTGTGTTAATGTATTCCTGTATGTACGTGTGTTTT
>NC_052130.1:2281214-2282429 GCF_012273895.1 Zerene cesonia | reverse complement strand
CACCTCGAAGAAACTCCTGGAAAATGGCCACTCGTTATGGAACTTTTGCCGATTTAAAAAAAGAAAAGAAGAGCGAGGTTCTCAATTTGATTGTATTTTCGGTTTGTTGTCTCTTAACTTTTGACTGGGTGAACCGATTTTGATGATTCCTTAATTTTTTTATTCGAAAGCTGGTGCCTCCCGTGTGGTCCAATTTTATATTAGCCTCTTTCTAGTTCTCTTCTTTTGAAGTCGTTGAAGATTTTTTATGGTAGAGGGTGGCAACTAAGGAGGTACGTTTGATGGTGTGCGATCGCAATTGCCCATAAGAATTTAGAAAGATATTTGATCAGACAAATTAAAACGATAGAAAGAAGAACCAACGGTGAGAAAATTTTTGAAATCGGTCCAGTAGTAAAGAAACTTGCTAGAGACTGCTATTAAGCAACAGTATGTTAGATAAGTGCGATGCAGTATAATTAACTCACTTAGAAACAGCCAATAGCGGCCAATTACTCTGCGCCCGCTGCACCGGGAGGGGGGGCCGCAGGAACACCGCGCTCGGGTTCGACTCCGGGACGGGCAAACCAGCTGCTTCTAGCGCTGCCTTCAGCTGTTCCGCTTCGTCTAGCTGCTTGTGGTTGATCGCTGTTAGGTATGCTAAAGAGAGCTGAAAGAAATAAAAAAAAATACGTCTGTTAACACATCTTATTTAGCCTTTGATAAGTTTGCTATTTTTATAATGCTTGTTGTTACAATAAGCAAAAAAAGATAAACAGACATACACACACACAAACAAACTAAAAATGGTTGCCTGTAAAGTCGGTTTTACGGGCGAAGATTTTACGTGACAACGTCTTTTTCTCGGTAGAATATTTATTGATATGAATATTATTAAATTGCACAATAGGAACAAGGAATTGAATGAAAATAAGAATTGCACAAATTTTAACTATAGAAAATATATTTTGTTTACTGAAAAGACAGAGACAGAGACACAAGCACGCGCCGATTCAATGCGCCTAATTCTCTAGTGCTGCGCGCGCGGCGGACCGATCATAGTTCGGTGACTCATCGTAACGTTACCTTTTTCATGAGTGACTCCGAGCCGCAACCTAATTTAAGACGTTGTCACGTCAAAAAAAAAATTACAAAAATACATTCGGTGTGTTTGTCAAATTTTGTGGTTTTATCTAAATTGTTCAGAAAACATAACGCAACAATAATAAAATACCA
>NC_052130.1:2240700-2280214 GCF_012273895.1 Zerene cesonia | reverse complement strand
TGACAGATTCGAAATTCAAATGTAATATTTTTTTATAATTAAGTGTAACAGTATTTATGGCCAGACTAAGTATACACTCATAATAAAATAATATCCTTTTTGTCAGACCAGACTTAACTTAAGCTACGATAAGACCATTCCAAATAACCCCTAAAGAATCCCACTCACCTGTCCAGAATTCTTCAGTAGCCGTATCCTCTCAGTAACATCGCCAAGCAGCAGAGCGCCTTGGAACTGCGCAGACACGTCTTTCCGTATCTCAGCGATTTTCATCATTTTACGCAACTTCTCCAGATTGCCCGTTATCAGGTACAGGAACGAAAGCTTGTCGAAGTTCTTTGTTCGTTGGTAGCACATTTCTACTATCTATAATGGTAGAAACATTAGAAAATTAGTTATTATAATTAAGAAAGATTTTTCGGAGAAAATTATAACTTAAAAAATGGGTTGCCATGTAATGTTATTGCAGTGTCTAAAGCTTTGATACATTTCTGAGTTGTGACTAATGGGTCAACAAAAATATTTCTTCACCATAATCAAATTTGTGAATTTCCAGCCTCTTATAACATAGGGCCTTAGGAAAAACACGTTTAAAAAATTACGTATCGTCGAAATAGGTGTACAGAGAAACTGAAATGCGTATTAGAAGTCGACCCACGTAGCCACAGCACCGACCTGATGGTTTCCCGTGGCCAAGGCGGCCTGTGCCAACTTGTCCCAACTGTCCGGCTCGTCGATGCTCTTAGCCGCTTCCAGCGCCACCTCGATGTTGCCGCACTGCAGCGCGAGCGAGAGGCGAGTTCGCGCGTCTTTCACGAAGTGCAGAGCTACTTCCGGGTAACCTGAGGAGGGGGGGGGGGGGGGGGGGGTTATAAAAAGAAGACCCGTATTCTATTTCTCTATTCCTTTTTCCAAGTCTGTATATCTCCAGTCCTATTTCCTTTTTCTCTATTCCTTTTTCCAAGTTTGTTTCTCTCCATTCATCAATTCTTTCCTTCTTCCTATCGCCTTAAAAGTATGCAGTGCATTCGTAGGAGCACTAACTACCTCTGCGAATGTTCATGGACGGTGGTGATCGCTTACCATCAGGCGAACCACCAGCTCAGCTGATCGATGTGATTGATATTTTACACGCAATTTTTTCTAGAAATATCTAACTTAACGTAACTATTTTGTTCTACAACTATAATTAACGTCTTTAATCATACCTTTCTCTTGTAAATACGCAATAATACTCTGTCCGACGAGCTTGGCCGTGCGCACCATGTGCAACACTTGATCGTACTGGCGCGTCACTAACGCCAATTTGAACCTGCAACATTATATGATTGCTATTAAAATTAAAAAATCAGGAGACGCACGGACACAATAAAACTAACAAGTAATGAACAGAAACAAGTAATTTCTAGTTTTTTTTTTATGATTCTAAATTTGATCATTATTTAAGAAATATTTCGTTTGATTTGTGTCAACCCCCACCAAATTGGTAACAAATTTGCACGCTCTTAAGTAACTATCTCTTTTCCACACATCGACTCATGTGTGAGGGAGGAGCTAGAACACTGTGTGAGTGGGGGAGGCCGTAACAAATGTTCACGTTCCTACGAAGCTTGGTTTCTATTCCCTCGACAAATGTGACACCAAAAGGGGTGGTGGAGTGCGGGGGTCGCAGCAAACACGCCCGTACTCGGCTCTACTAATGTGACACCAATGTAGGGGGTGTAGGGGGTGTTTGCGTGGGGCAACTCGCCTGTACTCGGTGGGGTCGATGGCGAGCACCTTGGGGCGCGCGTCGCGGTCGAGGCAGACGGCGCGCGCGGCGCCCTCGCCCGCCAGCACGCGCACCACGTACACCGGCACGTCCAGCGTACGGATGATGCCGTAGTCGCTGACGATTAGTTATTACAATTAATGGCGCTGAAAAACCCTTTTAAAGTCTCGCATGATCATTTTTCTTGATCTCTTATCATTCATCATGTTTCAAGTTAATCTTACTTATAAATAATTTATACTTACATAGACAGCGTAACAATTATAACAAGTATAGTTAAAAAATAATCTTGATTTAATGATTTTAAGTGGATTAAAATGGACTCCAAAAGAGTTGGTTACATAAAAAAACATACAGGTGAAGCTATTAAAATGTGTTAAAAACATTTTATGTTTTTCATTTTTGAGCACCTCTTAACTGTAACGTGTCAAATCGTACAGTATTTTCTAAGATTAGCGCGTTCAACGAAATAGATGGATGTATAATATTTTAGTTTAGTTACGTAGCAAACATCCCATAGGTTTGGACGGAAAGGTAAAAAAAAAATAAGTTGAACTTACCCATCCTTGCAGCAATATTTAATATGATTAGCCGTCGTATAGATGAATACTGGCTGCGGTGTGGAATCATCGAAGGCCCCCGATTTGACCCTCGCACCTTCCGTAATGGAACACAATTGTTCCAACTTCTTGGTGCAAATGGTCACAGTGTGCTTCCCCAGCAGAGCCACCAGCGACATATCCGCGTTCCATATTGCGTAGCGGCATTTCGGTACTTTCACCTGACAAATAAAAAAATGTGAATTATTAGTACTGTATCGTTAGTGATGTATCGTTAATCGTTAATAGTATATGTTAGTGTAAAGTGTATAAATCTGGTTACTAGCAAAATAATTCATATTAGGGTTGAGTATAAGTATAAAGTGCCAAGTGTCAGTATATTTATTTGCATGTATGACTTGTTTGAAACCGATGAAAAAAAATTTGTCTATTAAGTGCAGGCCAAAAAATGATTTATATTCTGTTTAGGATCAGTTACGGCGCTGCTTTCACTTTAATTCATCATCATCAGCCCATATATGTTCCCACTGCTGGGACACAGGCCTCCTATGAGGGTTCAGGCCATAATCCACCACGCTGGCCGAGTGCGGGTTGGCAGATGTCACATGTCGTCGAACTTTTAATTCTTGGACATGCCGGTTTCCTCACGATGTTTTCCTTCACCGTTTAAGCAGTGGTGATGTTATCCACATGGGCAGATAAATTGAAAAATCAATTTATTTCCTGCACGCTCGCCCGGTCTCGAACCCCGTCTTATCGATTTTGAAGTCCGAGGTTCTCACCACTGAGCCACCACTGCTATCACTTTAATTATTTCATTATTATAATGATTGCCATATTGTTTGAATAAAACAACGATCAGACATAGATAGGTCTATTAAGTTTATCTTTTCTCTTCCTTCAATAATCATGTCTGTGTTTATGTTTTTATTGTTTCCTTATGTTGTTGTGTGTGTTCTTGCGTGTGAACAAATGTTTATCTATGCCCATGTCGATATTTGTGACATATCGTGTGATAATTCTCTATGGTGTATTGTGTAATGCCCGTGGATATTTGCATGTCCATCCCCACTCACGCTGGCGATGGTGCGTTTCTGTTGCACGTCGAGTAGCTGCACGCAGTCCGGCTCGCGGAGCAGCAGCATGCCCGTGCCGGCGTACAATATCTCGTCGCAGTTGGGCGTGGCTATCTTCTTCGACACCTCGTTCTTCAGGTTCTTTATTACTAGCTGCGAAATGTGCGTGTCAACGTTAAAAAAATGGGGCACTGTTGAAGATTACCACAGTTATTTTCTAGTTTATAATACAAACAATCAAACAATAACAGTTTATTGTGCACCAAATGATAATAAAAAGTAAAAAAATATACATAATATTATAAACATCAAGAGCACAACGGGCGGTCTTATCGCTAAGGTAGCGATCTCTTCCAGACAACCTGGTGGTAATTTAGTTTAATTATTAATAAACAATGCTATAAACAACTCTGTAGACTTTATAGTTTCTGATATTACACACACCCGTAATATGTACGTCACCTACCACGAAGATGAGTGAATTGCGACGTTGTATGGCGTAATCTCTGGATCTGCTATATCGATTATTTCATCAAATTAAATTATTTCATCTACAGAAAGCCACCTTATCTGTGAGTCGCACAGGCAGAATTTGATTTAGTTTTATTCCGGGCTCACCCGGAGGAGCCGCTCACCTGGTTGTTCCTGTCGAGCGCGGCGAAGCGGTTGCGCGCGACCCAGACGGCGGCGGCGGCCTGGCCGCGCGCGGGCTCCGCCCCCGCGTCGCCGCCGTCGCGCGGCGCCGCGTACAGCTCGTACGTGCAGTTGTCGCCGATGCGCCACGTCACCAGCACGCAGAACTCCGCGTGGTTCAGTGACATGCTGCCAATTGGGAGCAGTCATTTGCATTGCAAAATTTTACATTTCATAAATTAAACAGTAAATGTCATTTAATTATGAAAAACCTACATTTTAATTAAAAAATGTATTACAGATGAGCTAGTGAACTGAGTTAAATTTTTTTCTTGGAATTCCTTAACTCCAAAATGCAGTTCTTTTTAGAGGTAACAACAACTTATTTTTCAATGGAAATAGCACAGGTTTTATTATTCCTTCATACGAATGACGTATCTGGATGACTCACCTGTATGGTTGATGTCTACCGCCTCCCTTAATTTGCATAACAGGCGCATCTTTGTTTGCTTGCATGTCCAGTTTACGTAACTGTCTGTAATGAGATATACATTTTACAACATTCTTAAAAATACAAGATAAATAGCCGTGACGTCCTAAAGCAGTACTAATTTCAGTGTGGGTTAGTGATGGTACTAGATAACCTATTGGCGAAAGAAAAAATGTCGCTTGCCCTCGCTCTCGTCTTTTGCCCGCAATGGAATCTCTACTTTAAAACATCTGGGTAACCCAATTATGATTAAGAAACAGTCTATAGAGACTAGTATCACTTCGATTTCAACTCGTTTCCTTACCTATCTTTAATGTAAAACAGCATATTATTATGAACAGCGTATGCCGGTCTTTCCCTTTGCAGTTTGAACAGAATCATTCCTGCGTCGTGCCCCGCAGCGAATAAGTTGAGTGTGGGGTGAGATGAAAGTACCCAGTATCTGTGAGAAAAAATAAATAAACAATGAAAAATATTATAATAATTTCGCATTTATGATAATGTAATTTGTAATTTATGATATTAGTAAAGTAGTAAAGAAAAAAAAAATCATAGTATTATAATCCTACTAATTTCCTACTAATATTATAAATGTGAGAATGTGTGTTTTTTGCTCTTTCCCGTAAAATCTACTGAAATTGGATTGCAATGAAATTTGGTATGTAGATAGCTGAACAACTGCAATAACATATAGGCTACTTATTATCCCGATATTCCTACGGTATACGGACTTACGCGGGTGAAACCGCGGGGAGCAACTAGTTGATATATAAGTGCAAAATCATATCAAACCAAACACACACCGTTCATGCTCCCTCCTAAATGTATGCAGGCAAGTCCGTTTGGTCATATCCCACACTCTGATTGACTTGTCCTCGCTGTTGGACAGGATCAGCTCGTGCCGGGCGTGGAACAGTGCACACGACACGTTGTTGTAATGCCCCCGACACGTGTCTACTTCCCATGCCTGAAAATTATGTATGGTATTGTTTTGACAATATGTTACTTGAAAGATGGGTTGGAGGAAGAGATGAGAAGAGAGAATTTTGTTAAATAAATTTAAACAATTATGCATTTGACTAAACTATCTAATAAGTTATTTTAGTATTTTACTATGAAAAAATTCACACAAATGAATGATCATAGGTAAAATAGTATGAAAGAGATAGAAAGAGATATATGAATATATTTATCAAACATTCTCGAGTATCATGCTTAGCAATATATTTGGCAAACCATTTTATATACATAAATGTAAAATAGTATGGATATAAGAAATTGTAAATAGACCATATAATAATAAACATTTCAATAGTTTTATTATTAGCCCCTAAGATAGAGAAATTCTTTCTCTATTGATTGGAAAGAAAGGATGGACTGTGTGAACTCTGAGAAAAGGATACATAATACTACATAAAATTACCTTAGCATCATTCATCCTCCATAACTTCACTTGCCGATCATCAGCGGCCGACACAATGAGCGGCAGAGTGGGATGGAACGACGCCCAGTTCACGCCACGGTCATGACCTTCCAGTACGTGCTTAACAACTGCATCAGCCTACAAAATGTATAACAATTTCACAAAAAAAAAGAAGTTATTAAAAAAACTCAGTTCAAACATGAGACGACGAGTAAGTCGACTCGGAAGTGGGTGTAAGCGAATTTGAATGCCTTTATTTACTGTTCAAATATTTATGAACTCCAATTAAAATGCTTCCAATAAAGAATACAATTAATCGCTTTCGCATATCGCAATTGGATTTGTTTGGACGTATCGTATAAATACATATTATAGCACAATAGCATACAGAGTAAAGTATCATTAAACGCAATTGATAAATGTGAAATTTTATCACTCACTTTTAAAAATTTTAAAGTTACAAACACTTACCTGACCGAATAAATCCGTAGCTTGCGGATTCCTCAAATGCTCAGCCAGACCGCTCGGTCCGGGCGCCACGCTCTTCTTCCTCAAGCCAGAGAAGTCCCACACGCGCACCGACTGGTCGAGAGATGCGGAGACCAGCAGGTCTTCAGTGGGGTGGAATTGAGCGCACATTACATAGTGGTTGTGGCCGGTGAGGACACTGATGCACTGGCGTGATTGCCAATTCCATATTCTTATTGTCTGGAATTAGAAAGGTTGCTGTTTTAGCAAAAAAATCCACTGACCCGACAGACATTATCCTATCATTGTGCAAACTGTCAAACTTGAGAAACACTCTATACCAAGGGAATCAGGCATGAATTTTTATGTCGATGCATAAGTAATGAGGTTGATAAGGTAAATTATTTAAAAAAATTGTGTTTTTTATGATAAATTGTGCTTTTGTCACTACTATGCTGTTTAGCTTCAATATAATACTATTCTTTTAATTGTCCCAATAGTCACACAACCAATTTTTTGAGCATTTGACACCAACTTCATATTGCATCATAAGAGTTCATTCATTTTTGTTGAATGTTGAGCACTGCATCTCTTACAAGCAACATTATGAATGTTCCAAATATCTATTGGCATGGGAGGATCACTTAACATCAATTGACCCACTATCCCTAAATATACTGCACTCACTCTCTATTGTTTATAAATAAATATTAATTGTTGTTTGTTTCATGAAATTGAGAGAATGTCAATGCCTCAACATTATCGCTCATTTATTGCATTGATCCTTATGCAATTACCTGATCGTCTGATGCGCTAAGTATCCAGGGATACTCATGATGGAAGAATGTTGTGCGTATATAATCCAAATGTCCCAAAAGGGTGAAGAGGCATCTACGTTGCTTGTAATTCCAAACCTGAAATTGTTAATTATTAAATTAGCCATTTATATTGATCTCACATACTAAGAAGCTTAAAATAAAAATTTTAAATAATAATCTATCTAGCCAATAGGGAATTAACATTAATTATATGTAAAAATTATCAGAATTTTGTTTCCGCCTTACTTAAGTTTGAGTACTGTAGTACTGGAAAGTTTAAAAGACAGTATAAAATGGATAAATACAAAATTATACATCTAAGTTTTCAATAACAATTGTTTAAAGTCCAAATGGTTATTTCAAAAGCTTTGATTGATTCATAGAAACAATAAACCGCTTTTGCAACATAATGTAAAGGAAAAACATAAGAGTGTGTTGGAGCAGTAAGTATGTTTGATATTTCTGAATTTACCTTGATTTTATAATCGTCACCACCAGATACAAACAAGGGCTGTTGAATGTGGAAGCAGATACCACGAACAGGGCCATCGTGTTCATCAAACTTCTCCAATAAAGTACACATACGATAATCCCAAAGTTGAATCACACCGTTGTGTAAACTAGCCAAAACCCATGGTCGTTTCGCGTGAAACGATATCCCTTTCACCCGCGCTGACTTCGTTTCGAATTTAGTTAACATTTTGAAAACGCTTTTTGTGTAATTTCAATTAATTAAGAGTTAAACACAGCTGAAACAATTTAACAATACGCAGGCAGATTTCATGATACTTCTAACGTCAAACCGGCTGACGTGACACGTATGTCGTAGTGATGTGATGAAATTACAAAAGCACAAATTGTTGTAAACGTCATAAATTATTTTAAAAAAATTTAGTACATTTATTGTAGAGTAGTTGCAGTACCACGAAAGTAGTATATAAATGAAAGATGAAGAAATGGAATTCTATCGAGAAATCTGTACATCATTATATTAACATATCCTCATATCTGAATATTCTCTATCATATCTATCTGAATATTGACTAGCATTTCATACATCATACACTTATATACTGGAGTATTATTGGCATGACTGATGACAGTTGACAATGTCTGAAAGATGCATCTTACATCTGTATTTTGGTGTATTTAATATTTATTTTATTGGTTATGTACCTTTATACCCATGCGTAAATCTGGAAATTTAATTATTTGTATTTTCGATTACTGTCATTCTTTCGTAGGTATATCAATATATAGGAAAGCGTTTAATTGTGTGTCACAAGACTTTTAAATTTGATTGTATACTTAATTTAAAAAATAAACATGAACGCCGAAAAAGTTAAAGAAATTGGTAAAATATGTATCCCTGGGATGAGATTAAGTGTATCAAATAAGGACAATATCCCAGGTGCTGGAACATATGAACTCAAAGGATATATATATGCATCTTTGGCAGGAGTGTTAAAAATGCAGGAAGATGAAAATACGAAGGTGCAATATATTAGATATTAATACCATTGTTAGTTGGAAATGTTTTATGACATAAATGCTTTTTCAGGCTACAGTGATATCGGTTGAGAGTCCAAAAACCCCCAGTGTGCTACCAAAAACTGGAGATGTAGTAACAGCTAAAGTTACAGTAGTGAACTCTCGGTTAGTACAGTGCCTTATATTGTGTGTAGGGCCATCAGTTTTGGTGAGGCCTTATAAGGGTATCTTGAAGAAAGAAGACATAAGAGTGATAGACAGAGACAGGATTGATCCATATAAATGTTTTCGGCCAGGTGATGTGATATTAGCTAGAGTTGTATCCTTTTAATATTTATATTCAATATTTATATTTATATTCATTCATCATCCCATTAAATCAGACAGATTCTCAGAATTTTCAATGGCATTATAATTGCTTGAAATAATGAATAAAAAGATCAATAAGTATGTAAAATTTCACTCTTAATTGTTTAAGTTTGAAGTTTTAATATTGATATTTTTCAAGTCTTTCTTCTGTCTTTAATCTCAATTTTATTTTTAAATATTGTTCTATTTTACATGGAAACATTTTTATTACAATAATTTAAATTTCTTACATCCAAAATCCAGTTACCTATGACAGAAATACACTGGTATCATCTATCAACTGCCGAGAATGAGCTAGGAGTTGTCATAGCAACAGCGGAAGGTTCACCGCAAGGAGTCAGCATGGTACCAATAAGTTGGTCTGAAATGCAGTGTCCCAAAACACTAGTTAGGGAACATAGAAAAGTTGCAAGAGTTATACCAGACAATATTAATAGAGCACTATTGGTTGAAAGTAAGGATGAAAAGGAAAACCTTGATTCAAATAAAACTTAAGTTTGCTTTGACTTTTTTTTATTTACATTTTCTATGCTGTTATGCCCAATTCTTAGATAATATCCATCATTTTGATGCAATAAAAACTAACTTAATATGTTATCTACCCTTATCTTATCCTGTTTAATATTTATCCTGTGTAAACAAATGAGTAGCTGCACTAGCTTTATTAAAAAGTTACCATAAAAAATATGTAGTTTATACTATGTTTTGCCCGCGGTTTCGTACTCGTTAAATTCGGAGTAGTTTAACATATATAAGTGCACACAAACCCTCCTCTTTAATGTTTTTGTCTTCCTCTTCACTCTATTTATTTAAAAAACCCCATTAAAATCCGTTTCTTAGTTGTAAAGATTTAAGCATACATAGGGATCCACACTGTCATCGTCTACTTTATCTATCCTCATAAACACATTTATCTTTTGAAGGATTCCAATGGTATTTTGGTGTGGTTTCATTTTTAATAGCAATATAAACAAAAGTAAAATGAAACGTAAGACATTGACAGTGATAGATTTTTATCCAATGAGCAGCTGCTCTATCAAATTGAAGTTTGCACTTTTTCGTAAAATTTTAAATGTCAATTTGTCAAATGTCCATCATTCATCATTGTTACGAATTACGATATGAAAAAGCTGAACGTCTTTTTAAAATTTAAAGTGATTTTACTGTGAAAATATTGAATAGAATCCTGTAAATAAATCATTCCATTATGCTATAGTCGTAGTATGTAGATTAAGTCAACTGTGTTATATTATTTACAAAGTAACATAGTGTATACCTATTGCACGTAGTTTTCGTTACGCTTACAGTGGTTTTCAGTGTTTCATACAGTAAAGACGTATCAAAGATCCTAAAAAATGAAATTCGCTGAACATTTAAGCGCACATATTACGCCCGAATGGCGGAAACAGTATATAAACTATGAGGTGAGTGTTTCATTAAAAAAAGTTTAAGAACGTGAGTTTATATATTTTGATAAGGTAATAAATAAATAAATGGTCGAGAATAAATATTTCTGTGACGACCTTTATCTTGAATTGTTTCGCTTCTAATATAAATTAAGGCTATTTTCTTACTTATTAGAAATGTTTAATAACCAATTGTATTATGTTGTTATTGTTAGTACAGATAACTATTAGTCACATGCCCTTTATACAAAATCGATGTTATCAAACCTATATTTTACCTAAATGAGAATGTAGGTATTTGTACTTGATACTAAAATATAATAACATTATCATAAACCTTATCTATTGAGTTATTTGTATAATCCAGGTGCTATAACTTCTAACTGGATGAGATTGTATGAATAAATTTATTTAATTTCTTCATTCATAGACATTTTGCATGATGTTTTTTCAATAAAATTTAAAATTTATTAAAAATATGGAGATTAAAAGGAAATTAATTTAACTTGTTTGTCATTTTTTTAGTGTAAATTTGATTTACTTGACAGATACATGCACTTTCTTGTAAAGAATGTGTTGCAAACAGTATAAGAACATAGATGATATTTATAATGAACTAGTGATCTCCTGTACCTTTGCCCACAAAGGCAAAGGACTAAAAATAGTCTATATCACTCTTCAAAAACATAAAAAAACTTACTCTGTTGTTAAATAAAAGAACAACAAAAAAAAAACAAGTTTGTATTTATAATATTAGTAATACAAGGGTACAGATAAGAGATTTACACCTGAAGATTATTAATATTCAAGCAAAAATCCAGAATGAAAGAAATTTTAGACTCGTTGATAGTGTCACATAAACCACAACGAAATGTTACAGTGAGATGAGAAAATATATCTATTACATTCACATATGCATTGTGTTAACATTATCAGATTATTCAATCTTACATTAGATCCAGCACTCTTCAAATACCGCTAGCTTTTCACCCAGGGCATCTGCCATGTAGTCAAATAAAAAGAAAATCCTGTGGATTTACTAGTATAATTTGCTGTCATATGTCCTATGATCTATTCCTTTCTCGGTTTTCAAACTATCTATATACTAAGTTTTGTTTACATTGGTTGAGTGGCTTAGGTGTGAAGAATATATTAGATTGATTATAAATTTTTCTTAACTGCAAATATAATTTGAACAAAGCAACTGAGCAGAAATAAAATATACTTATCAAATTTCATATCTTCTTGTACTTTTGATAAAATCCCGTTGGCTTTGGATTGAGAATATCTTCTATTTTTGGAGTATTGGTTAAATAGAAAATGTTGGTAATAAAGTTTTATCTATTACACTAGCTTTTTAAACCAACTCAGATTTATAAAGATATATAAATAAAAAAATTATATATATGAAGACTTCATTCATTAGACAGTTTGAATGTACTAATATCAACAACTACTGGACCAAACTATGGAAAGAGCAAAGAAAGGCACATAAAGAAAGAGATGTCCCTTCGTTTTTTAATTATGTTATATAAAGTAATTAAAAATTTTAAAATTATTTGCGAGTTACGACGCCATAAGATTCTAAATAACAATAGGTTATATTCTACATCACGAGATCACAATCTCACACGATTGTTTATAATCAACAGTATATTAAATTTTACTGTGCCTTATTTTTATACTATTGAAATCATTGCGAAGTCAGAACAGGATGAAGTTGTTTGGTTACATCGCTGCTAACAGATTAAATCTTCGCCTTTTTTTCATAGGCTATTGTCTAAACGACCCCTATTAAATTATCTTTTTTTAAACAATACCATTGTTTTTTATATATAACTAGCTGCGCCCCGCGGTTTCACCCGCGTAAGTCCGTATCCTGTAGGATTATCGGGATAAAAAGTTGCCTATATGTTATTCCAGTTATCCAGCTGTCTACGTACCAAATTTCATTGCAATTGGTTAAGTAGTTTTTACGTGAAAGAGTAACAAACATCCATACATCCATACATCCATACAAACTTTCGCATTTATAATATTAATAGGATATTTGATTGAAGAAATTTAAACCCTTATATTATAGGAAATGAAGGCGATGTTATACACCGCCGTAGAAGAGGCTCCTTCGGCAGAGAATGTAGAACCTGAAGTGCTTTCAAGGCACTTTGCTAATTTTGATGAAACTTTCTTTCATTACTGCGATGAAGAGTTGAAGAAGATTAATACGTTTTATTCAGGTACGTCTTGTTTTAAGTTCAGTCTCAAATTTACGAAATGTATAAAAATTAATATTTTAACAATAAGGAAAATTGTCATAGTGATTTTCATAGTTGATGTTAAAGTTTTAGACATTATACGAAAATAATGTAGCCATTACTGGCTACATACATTTAAGTTGTTGATGCTGAGCAGGGACAGATGAACAGTGAAAAACTCAAAAAGTTTTTGTACTTTACTAGTAATATTATTCGAACAATAAGTGAATAACAAATATGTGTTTTCTGTTATCTATGGAAAGTTATGTCGTGCCCACCACAATGCATTTGTAACAGTTATATTTTGTTGACTCTAGCAGGCATTTAACCTAGCAAAATAGTTACAGCTGAGAGTGTGCCAGTGATTACGCATTTTTTTTTTTTTTTACTTGTCCCAACTATTTCTTTGCTGTAGTAAAATATTGGTTGAATAGTTAAACAAATAAATAAAAAATAGGGAATACAAAAATATTGAATGAAAAATAATGAAGTGATTCTTATTTAATTTTTAGTGTCATCATAGCATTCTAATGCTCTTTCAACTTTATCAAACGGGTTCGAATCCCGTGAACGAAGTAACTTCTACTCATACATAAATACATAATTACATTGCTAGGCGAACTTCAATGTTTTTCGTCCTAAAAATACGAGGAAAATTCTTATATAAAAAACAATGCTAGCTGCCAAAAACATGAAAAAATTAACTCGTCATAGTGTTTAGAAATTGCAATTAGGACAAATTTGTTTCGGTTTGCTGGTGTCTTTTTGTTAGTTTTATTATATACTCACGTAGTTAGTATTTGTGGAGCTAATGTAATAACTAATTATGGAGCTTATGTAATAACTTAATCAGATAGTTAAATGGGTAAAATGTTGGTTTTTTCGACAAGGTTTATTTCAGGAAATACTCGTTTAAATTGATTTGCCTAAATAGCATCACTCCACGATTTATGGTAGCGCAGCGTTGATGACAAATATTGTTAAAGTCGGATGTTTCTTCCGTCAATTAAGAGATCAAGTAGCATGGATCTAATTGACTTTTATAGAATTTAAAATTCCTGTTGCATAATAGAACACAACTTCCGAATAATGTTTAATACTTTGCATTCTGATTGTAGAAAAGTTAGCAGAGGCTACCAGAAAGTATGCAACGTTACAAAGCGAATTAAAATCAAGATTCGACACGATAAAACCTAAGAGTGGGGGCGACAGCAAAAAGTCGATCCCGAGACGGAAAGTACAGGAATTGAAGTTGGCGTTTAGTGAATTTTACCTTAGTTTAATATTGTTACAAAATTATCAGAATTTAAATTATACAGGATTTAGGAAGATATTGAAGAAACATGATAAGGTTTGTTGTAGTTTATTTTATTTATGAATAAACAGAACCTAAGGAAACCTTATACATATTTATACCTGTAATTTGCTTGTAAATCGTTTTTGAATCTTCGTAAAAGTTGAATTGCTATAAAATTTGCTTAATACAGCAATTTTTAAATGTAACGAATAAAAACATACTTAGATGATAAAATTGATTAAAAGTTTTCAATTAAAAAACTTAATTTTATTCAATCTTTATATATTTAAGATTTTAAATAATTCCTTCTATTTTTTTATTCTTTCCCAACAGTTATTAAACGTGAGTAATGGCGCCCAATGGCGGGCGGAGCATGTTGAAACATCGCACTTTTATACAAATAAAGATATAGACCGATTGATCAGCGATACTGAAGCGACCGTTACCAATGATCTGGAAGGTAAAAGATTATTTCGAAGTTCAAACAAGCAAAATCCTTATCTAATATTAATCGAGACAGAAATCAAAGCTTTCTTATTAACGGATTAGATGCGATAACTATATTATTTATCTCGTTCTATCCAGTTTTGTAAGTTTTTTGACTTTTAAAAATTTCGTAATGTTAAATTGTATTGCAGTTGACTTACACTAACTACCTTTAAATTATAAATTTGACAGAATTATTAATCGTGCGAATCGAGTATGAAATAAATAATGTAAATAAATCCCCAAAATAATCCAATGGTCTTTGTTGGGTTTATCTTCTATTAAGATGCTTTATCAAAAAAGACAATTAAGGCACATATGCGTTTTCAAGCTTTCTATCCTATTACTTAATTATATTTTTATTTATTTATTAAAAACATCAAATAAATAAATAAATAAATAAAAATATATATACTTAACGATACTTCGTCTGATCTCATCCAAAAGCAGTCCCATCTGTCCCAAGTCAATAAATAACACCATCTAATAATTAAACATATGAATTTTTATAATACGTTAAACAATTTTCCCGTTTAAGGCGGAGACAGACAGAAAGCAATGAAAAAACTTCGCGTCCCACCGCTAGGAGAGCAACAGAGTCCTTGGACGACGTTCAAAGTCGGTCTATTTTCTGGATCGTTCATAGTTCTGTCTATCACGGTTGTGTTATCTGGTGAGTAAATAAATACACGGCTTTTTATCTATTGTTAAGGCTCTTTCTTACTGACTAAATGAGAGAGATTTTATGTTAATTGCAACGTTAGAAAAGTTTGCGCCAATTGTCGTTTAAAAAATTATTCATTTAAAAAAAAATACATTTGTGTAGCTTTGTAGTCTTTTAATTAGAATGTCGGTTAAGTTCTTTCATATATAATAGAATAGTATATTAATATAAATGTATATATGTTACGATCTACGATGTTATAAAGATAGTTATCTTACGTAGATAATTTTAGTGCTGTCTATATAGTATTTATTTACAAGGGCTCGATTGTCGTCCCAAAAAATTAAAACTATACAGATCTCAGTTCGTTATACATTTACAAAACTTTGTACTATTTCATTTTATTTTACGCCCCTAAAATTTTGTTTACTAACTACAGAGTTAACACAACTCCGTCTTATATTTTGTTTTATGATTTTTAAACATATTAAATTATTATATCGTATATTACAACAATAAAGCAATAAATAAAGATGTCATCACAGTTTCGTATGACGTAATGCGCATAGATTATAAATTGTGCCACAAACTATTTCTTATCTATGCACCGTTAGTTTAACCGGGGACGGTACAGATTAAATAGAATTTCATCAGTGTTTAAATTTAAATGTTTGTTCTGTTTTGCATTGAATATACGCTGCAATTGCGTGTTGGTTTTATGATTAAGATCAATTTGCTTAGTGCTTTTATCTATTACTTTAGTTGGTTATGTTAGGATATTTGTATTTGATAGATTTAGGGGGTTACTTATACAGTAAAATTCTGGTGTAAAAGTATTAACGACATGCATTTTTAAATAACAGTTTTAGATATAATTTTTAACTACAAGAATAACGTCGAATCCACGGGGATAGATTATATGGAACGTTCGAAAAGCATAGTTTATTTTTATTCTAGTATCCCTTATTTTTTGCTTTACTACGCAAATCTCAAAATAATCACATAAAAAGCCACACACAGCAATAATTGATTTTCTTCAATTTATAAGCGTTTAATAGCTCGTTAGAATAATAAAGAATACCCTAAAAGTTATTTGTATATTTATTTGCAATAAGAAATATACATAAGTAGGTAAACATTATATAGAAATTTACCAAATCAACAAAATTTGTTTCAACATTAAAAAGCCTTCATAATATACGTCGCATAGGAGTATAGTTTTCTACAATTATTGTTACTGACATTCCTGGGGAATATATAACAAGTAGTCTAAAATGGGACCAAAAGACAGCAATTCGGTGTCAAACAAAAAGAATCACGTCAATCGGTTCAAACTCACGGAGTTACAAGATTAAAAAAAATATACAGTCGAACCGTAGACCTCCCTCGTTTTTGGGAACGTGGATTGAAAATTCTGTTTTCACTCGTTGAAAATTCAAATTTCAGCGCTATTCCACGACGCGGCGACGGAAAATTTCAAAACGGCCTTCCGGTTGTACCGCGGCCCGTTCCTATTGGTCGAGTTCATATTCCTCATCGGCATCAACGTGTACGGCTGGCGCAGCTCCGGCGTCAACCACGTGCTGATCTTCGAACTGGACCCCAGAAACCATCTCTCCGAACAGCACTTGATGGAGCTGGCGGCCATTTTCGGGGTCGTTTGGGCCCTGAGTATACTGAGTTTTATATACAGCGCCAGTTTGAGTATACCGCCGTTTGTGAATCCGCTCGCGCTGGTGCTGATCATGCTGGCCTTCCTCATGAACCCCTTCAGGGTGTTCCGGCATGAGGCGCGGTTCTGGTTCTTGAGGATATGTGTGAGTTTCATTTTATTTTACTTATGTGATTCGTTTTAGATGTTAAATAATAAAAACTGAAGTATATTTTGTTATAAGTTTCTTTTTTGATATTATAAAATTGTCATATAAAAATAAAAAATAGTATATATGAAACTTAAATACTTAAAAATATATTAATTCACTACTATATTTAAAAACACAATAGCAATTAAATAAAAAAATTACATAGAAATTTTACATTATTTTAAATAAGCAGAATAGATGCCACACACATATAACAACAACAACTACGTAACACTCACCCTTCGTCGAAGTCGGTCAATGAATTGTCAATTAACTTGCAGGGTCGTATTTTAGCGGCTCCGTTCATGCCGGTGCTGTTCGCGGACTTCTGGCTGGCCGACCAGTGGAACTCTTTTGTCTATGCCTTCCTTGATTTCCACTACTTGGTCGCGTTTTATGTGGCCGGTGCTGATTGGTTTATTGTTAATGGTAAGGGAGTTATTGATTTTGGTACTTTCATCACTACATAGTTAGAAAAACAAAGTCACTTTCTTTGTCCCTATGTCCCTTATGTATGCTTAAATCTTTTGAACTATGCAACGGATTTTAATGAAGTTGTATATAGTCATTAATGAGAAAGGTTTATAATAAAATCTATTTAAGTACTCCAAATTTAACGCGTGCGAAGTCGCGGGCAAAAGCTAGTTATAAATAAACTCATTTTTATTGTTATTCAAACAAACACTCATTTCATATTAAATCTCATTTTCACAATCATATAATATGTCAAATTCATATATATCAAATCAAAAACGTATAATATATCTTGATTTAAATCTGTTAATAAGCAAATACTGTTCAAACGGAGCAGTAATTAAATCATTATGAGCATTTGCATCTGATAGCGCAGAAAACAAATCTTTTAACAAGGATATTTGAATAAAAACTTTTAACTTTAAATCCGCGAACGAACCCGCGGGCGAAATCAGGTGTTTTTATAGCTAATGTGTTATTCTGGTACATAAGCTACTTCACTGCAAAATCCGTTCAATGTTTTTAAGTGTAAAAAGAGTACCAAACACACATCTATCCTCGCAGACTTTCACGTTTCTAATATTTGTAGGATTAGTGTCGTTCTCTCTTTCTCTTACTCTATCTCGTTCTCTATGTGGTAAGCTCTAAGTAGTTAAGATAAATATTCACCCTCCAGATGCTTTCGAATCGACGAAATGGTTCCTGATATCCCGGGCCATAGTCAACATAATCCCGGCCTGGACCCGGTTCTGGCAATGCCTCCGCCGTTATAGAGACAGCAAGGAGGCGTTCCCGCATCTCGTGAACGCCGGGAAGTATTCCACCACGTTCTTCGTGGTGCTGTTCTCCACTATGCGAACTATGTATAAGGGTGAGTATGATATATAAAGGGGGTGAGAAAAATAATGGTTTCCTTATATCAGAAGGGGGGGGGGGAGGAGAAAAATAATGATAAAGTATTAGGGTTTCCTTATATCGGAATATAAGAAAAACCAAACAACAATTTACAGGGACAATTTGAATGCGGTTTAGGTTGAAAATAGTGTTTTTTTTCTATTTCTCAGATAAATAATTACTTCTTTCTATCAAGTAACGAAGTAAAGATATAAATCTCGGGAATGATCTGTTCTTATGTTATAAACAATACCCTTTCCAACATTATTTCTTTCTTCATTACACAAAAACAGAAGTTATGTACACCAAAGTATAAAACGCTATGTGGTATTATCCGCTATATAACGTTATGTCCCCCCATGTGTTATTATCCCCAAAGAGTCCGAATAAATCCCTAAACCAACAGCGGACTACGAGAACCCGTACGACAATCCGTTCCTGTACGCGTGGCTCGGGTGCCAGTTCGTGTCCTCGTGCTACACGTACACGTGGGACGTCAAGATGGACTGGGGGCTGTTCACCGCCGGCCTGCAGGCCGAGAACAGCCTGCTGAGGGAGGAGATCGTGTACAGCGTGGGGGTGAGTGTGGGAGGGAGGGGGGATACTTGCCGGATCGTATCCCCATATATAATACACAGTAAAGTTTTTAGTTCATTTGAAAGATTGCTGTTGATATAAAATAATTATTCTTATAATAATAAGAGCGATTTACGTTTGAAATTTTCAATTATTTCATATTATAAACCGTCTTTAAAAAAGTAGGAGGTCCATAATTGGACTTTACACTTTGATTGGATGAAACGATTTTGATGATACTTTTTTATTTAAGTACTGGTGCCTTCCGTATGGTACCATTTAAATTTGATTTAATTTGTGACAAATTAAACGCCTTTCAGATTATTCTGGTAAAAAAAAATGGTTATTTATGAATATTGTGAATATAAAAGTTGTGGTGGCTCAGTGGTGAGAACCTCGGACTTCAAAATGGATAAGTTAGGGTTCGAGACCGGGCGAGCGTGCAGGAAATAAATTGATTTTTCAATTTATCTGCGCATGTGGATAACATCACTACTGCTTAAAACAGTGAAGGAAAACATCGTGAGGAAACCGGCATGTATAAAAACCAATTATGACCTGAACCCTCATAGGAGACCTGTGTCCCAGCAGTGGGAACATGTGTGGGTTGATGAGGATGAATATTATTTGATTCCAGTTCTACTATTTTGCGATCGTAGAAGACTTGGTGTTGCGTTTCATATGGGCGCCGGCGTTCTACTTAACCGATAACAATATAGTCAGCAATGAGACCGTGGTCTCTGTGCTGGCTCCTCTGGAAGTATTCAGGTGAGAGATGAAGAGAATTTATTATAATGTACATATTAAAATATGTATTATATCACTACATAGTATAAAATAAAGTCACTTTCTCGGTCCATATGGCCCTATGTATGGCCCTTAATCATTAAAACTACTCAGCGGATTTTGATGGTTTTTTTTTAATAGATGAAGTGATTAGAGAGGAAAGTTTATATGTATAATATCTATTAAACTACTCCGAATTAATGCGTGCGAAGTCGCAGGTAAAAGCTAATATGGTATAAAAACAATTTTTTTTTTCAACTCGTGCATATGCGAAATAGTATACTGCCTTTTGTAGTTTGTTTCTTTTGTAGAATCTTTTATTTATTATTTCTTTTCAGTTTAATATACGTTTTAATAAATATATCAATTTCTGATATAGAGTATACACACACATACTTGGAAATATCAAGTCATGGTAGATCTCTCTTTTTTCATGCACAACATTTTACAATATTAAAAGACAATAGTTTAAAAACATTATAATGATACATTTAACAATAAGAGGATAAAAAAGGTGTAATATGTAGTTTTTAAAATTAGGAATTATGAATTTCTAGCTGCGTCACGCGATTTCAGCCGTTTGTCTGTATCCCCTGTCAGGAATATCAGGATAAAAAGTTGCGTATGTATTATTCTAGATGTCCATGTACATACATACCAAATTTCATTGCAATTGGTTCAGTAGTTTTTGCGTTGTTAATCTGTAACGCTGTTGTATTACCAGTAAATGAATAAATAACTATATAGAATGAACGAAAGACGTACATTCGAATTAGACGGTTCTTTCTGAACGCATATTACCATATCCAAACGAACAAAAGCAACGATGATTTAACAAAAATCTAGTATCTCCATTCGAATTCAGTGCTTTCTGCACACTGTATGGTAAAAGTATATCTAAACGAACGAAAACACTCGATCCAGACGGTTCATATGGAACTACTTCCGGCTGGAGAACGAGCACCTGAACAACTGCGGCAAGTTCCGCGCCGTGCGCGACATCTCCGTCGCGCCGCTCGACTCCTCCGACCAGGCGCTCATCCTGCGCATGATGGACCTGCCCGACGGCGTGCGCAACCGGTGAGCGCGATCCCAACTCGTCGTCATAAATATGACCATCATAGTTATGATCATCATAATTATGATCATACTTAACATCATCAACGCTCGCCGAATCACTTCGCCGAACTCGTCATCATAATTATGATCATCATTATCATATTCAACACCATATTAAATAAAATGCTGGCAATGCCAGGTACAACATGGTTGCCAGTATTTATAGGCGGTAAAGACCGTTTTACATCAGATAGTCTAAAAAACCAATATCATCATCGAAATCATCATTATTACCATCATAAGAATATTTTCACACAAAATGCATATGTTAGAAAAAAAGTTGGTTAATGTCATAGAATGAAGCAATAATTATATACTGTGTAGATAAACTAAAAAAATATTTCGACTGGTTAAGCCTCGAACCATCGACTTTTATATGTAATATCGAAGCATTAACTAAACCACCACAGTTTTTAAGAGATATAACAACGATTTTAAATAAACCTAGTAGAATTATACCTAAGAACTGACAATTTATATCTTATGTTTTCAGAGCCACGAAGAAAAAGAATCCCAAGAAGATAAAAGAGAACGATAGAAAACCGCTCCTCAAGAAGGAATCCATTCAAGACATTCAACTCGAATTAGATTTGTCCTCCAAAATGTTGTAACCAACTGTGATATGTAGTTTACTTGATATTTTGTCTATAAGCGATATTATGAGTATTATTAAATATATTTCTATTGAATATGTTTTATTTTTTCTCGTGTATGTTATACCCATAGACATAATCGCTCATAGAGCGAACACGCGGCCGGCGGGTGCCATAAGCGACTTTTTGTACGAATTTTAAATTGTTTTGAATAGTAAGCGTGTCCGTCGTGTCAGTAAACGAAATCATGTTCAAAACGCGTCCTGGCTTTTTTAATGCCAACGCATTGAGTTTTATTAGAGCCATAACACGAAATTCGCTATGTGGATCTTTAGTGTGACCACGACGTGTTTGAGCAACTTTTTTGTTTGCATTTTCGACCTTAGAGCGTAAGAGATATATATTAAATTAAAATACGATGCCCCATATTATGCTATTCTTAGACTTAGTGTTAGTCTAAGTATTATTATTATATATTAGTAATAGGCAGTTTCCTTTCAAGCAAATACACACAATACTTATAAAATAAAAATATATAGAAAGAACGATATACACAATAGAAAAGTCTAGTAAAAACGTCAATGTTAATAGCAGTTTTATTTTGTAAACAATTATCACAATCAAAAATATATAAATACTTTATTTTTTTAATTAAAATTAATTCGTAATAGCTTGTAATCTGAACCTAATAGATGCAGTAAAAGATATTAAAACAGGGAGTACTTTTTTTAATACATGTAAGCAAGCAATCATAAGAATACTGAAAAAACTTCACTATTTTCTTTAAACAAGTATTGAAATTTAAGTAATTTCACAACGTGTATTAGAGTACGAAATAAATATTTAACGCACAACAACGTGACTCGATACAACATTCTCTCTTATAGTAAGTTATAAGTATAACAGTATTAAAGGCGTTTCCATAACTCGACGATTCAGAATCTAGAAGAAAAAAACATAACTTTAGTAAAAAAAATAAATGTTTACAGACTATGCACAAACAAGTATCTTGTGGAGTTTTTTTTTCATTATGGTTATAAAATATGTTAAATAAAAGCAATTATATCATTGATATAATTGTATAATTGTGTAAAGGATATACAATCATATTATAATTTACAGAATTAGACAGATTAAGATCTTTAGTAAACCATGTTCTTTTAATTTTTAGTCTTTATAGCATTGAAATGCTTCATAAAAGAGAAATTTTAAAAGATTATAAAAAAATTGATCACGAGGCGGGATTCAAACCAGCGTTTTTTTGCTACGGTTTGGCAAAAAACGCGGGTTCGATCGATCATATAAGAATTTAATTTAAAGGCTTTACATGTATAAGTTCACACTCTTTATATGAGTGATAATACCTAAGATCGCAAAGCTTGCAACCGTGACTGCATTTCATCTAATTCACTCTCATCAGGCTCCTGTGTCTCTTGGCTTGTGGACGGAGCTCCAACGGCTGTGGGGGGCGCTGGTGCTTCGCCCAGCTTGCCTTGTGTGAGCTCCCATAGCACCTGTGATGAATAAAATTTAGTTAATGACCGTGTCATAATAATTAGTAGATTAAAATGAATCTGATGACAGGAGTTTAGTACACATAATAGCTATGCTTTGGTGCATTATCAGATCAGGTTGTTGAAATTATATTATTGCATTTTGTTAAATTATTTAGACAAATGTTTATAATTTTTAAATAAGTTCTACACTTTTCAGCAACAAATGTAAAGGTTAAAACAATAAGGTTACTCATCACTCACATCATTAACCCCAACTGATTATTGTACTTGACATGGTTTTGAAAGGTGAAGTTATACATACATGACCAAATATCAAATAACAATATTTTTTTTATCTAACATTTTTTTATATCTATTACAAACATTTTCATTCTGATTATGTTTAATTTCTTCTGAAGTAACATAAAAGAAAATTACAATAAGTATTTCCCAGTATACCTTATCAACTTCGCTCTGCGCAGCTTCCTCCATTTCCTCTTCATCTTCTACACTGGACATGGTCTCGTCCAGCATCTCCTCAATGATGCCCGCCTTCATCATCTCTTTGCTCAGCTCCTGCATGGTGTGAGCGATCTCTGGTAGTCGGAGTAATGCTTGCATTGCTTGCATCACCTAAAATTTATGAACCATTTTTAACTTATCATAAATAAAATAGTTAAAATAAAGTTAAAAAGTTTAACATCAAGAAATCAGTATGTCTTTAGAAGTGGAAATTTACCAAACTACCTGTATCCTACTAAATAAATACTGTTGTTAACATGTTACTGTAAACTTGTGGCAGAAAAACAATTTTTATTTGAACAAAATTATCTCACCTCAGTTGATTTCTGTAAGGACCCAGCCACTCTTAATGTTGCTGAAAATAAATTAAACCCTCTTAAAATGTATGAAAAAAACGATTGTTTTTGAATATAATGTACATATAGCAGACACGAGAACACTATGAGACTTTTATATATATTAGACTGTGCTATAAAACTCACTTTTTCTGAAATAATGGTGAGTACTTTGTGGTAAGAACTTACATTAAAGAACTATCTATATTCAAATAAAGAATATATAAAAGGTATAAGGGATAATAATCTGACTCACCCAATTGGTTCTTCATTTGCATTTGTACAGAATTTAGGTGTGCCTTACTTGTGTATATTTTACTAACAGCTTTCCTTGATCTTATGATTTCTTTCGCCAATATTGTACACACTTGTTTATCGTTTTTGGAAGCAGCTTCCTTAAGAGATCGTTTTATTTTCTCCTCTTCTCGTTGAATAGCTAAAACAGAAATATTTTGTAAACACTGTAATGAAGAGTGCGGCAAACACGGACTTTTTTTGAATTATTTACCTCGTATTTGTCTATCTAAATTATAGCCTTCTTTTCTTAATTTATGAGACCATTCGTTTACCTAAAATAATAATTATTAGATTACATTAGTACATTGTATTGTAACAACTTATGTCTCATATTCAAAATGTATACCATTTCTTTAGGATTTCTGTCTGGTGATTTGCCGAACAAGCCCATGGTGACTGAATTTGTTATTTATTTATTTTTTTAATAATATAATATAAATATGTATTGTTTAGTTTTATTTGGATTTTCTCTTGACAATCTGACTTTGACAGTAAATTTTGGCTGATGATCTCATTCTACATGTTTGACAATGACTGTCAACTGTCACTGTTTAATAACAAATAATTGGTTAATAATTTATTAAATCCATAGTTCGCATATCATATTTTTTGAATGCCCATTGTTGTGATTGTTTGAAATTTTTATGCAGTTTTAATATAAAAAATATAGATAGGGGAAATACTAGTTTTCTGAACAAATTATTTCTACACTATTGCTTCTTGTCTCATTACATAGAGAATATCTTACTTCTATAAACTACAGAAAAAATGCAATTAATCCGCAAATACGCCAAAATTCAAAAATTAAAGGTTAAGGTGTCAAATTCATTTTATTTATTTCTTTTTTAAGAATTGATTGTTTCTAAAAACTATGAAAGTCTATTGAGTTGTGTATAAAGTAGTGCATCGTTCGAGGATAAAACACTTATTGCAAAACAGGGAAAGGTAAGATTATTTTGTTTTGTGTCGGTTGTTTATTTATCATTTCGTAAATGTTTTTTGTTTGTCTATTAAGTTAAACAGAACATATACTGTTATTCAAAGTTCTCAGAATTCATTAAGTTTATTATTCTGAGTCATAAGTATAGCATATACTTTCTGAGATTCATTTTTACCAAGTGGTATTCAACAAACCAAAAATCATTTAAATCCATTCATTTTGAATTTAGATTTGAATTCAGTAATTCCTGAGCCATCAGTAGTGTACCGAACATGACTTTTTTTACATTCTTACATTTAAACAATGAAATAAGTAGTTTATTTAGTATGAGACAAAACTCATGAGATATGATCCAGAATCTATATGCCTCAGCTACATATAGATTCTGGTGGATAACATAATCTTAATATACCATCTGTGAATTCCCCAAATTGATAAAGTATCCTTCTCTGGTAAGGTTGTATTTGCTAACTAACTAATGAAACCTTAACTGTAACTTGAGATCCTTGTCCATTGTGCAATTACAGTGCCAAAGATATCATAATCATAGAACCTAGAATGCACATAATTGTATCCATTTAAATTGGTAATATCTGCTGCTATTCAATTAAAAGTAAATAATAACCAAAACTACAAGAATTGTTAGGCAAATTACAATTAGCTATTATGTAATTTGTTATCATGCTTAATTGTACAAAATCATGTCAATTCATACCATCAACATGCAATAATTATGAAATATATAAACATCTCAAATAACTCAAGTTTTAAAACAGTTGCAATCATAAAGTATGCATATAAAAAGCGTATATTGTATAACTATAACGCCCGCAAAGCGGCTGTTTAATTGGCAGTGTTACAAGCATTTATGGCTGCAGTTACCTGATGAGTGTTTAGATGCTTGCGCTGCCATATGAAAGAAAACTGTACATATGATGCCAGATAAAACAAAAAATAAACTTGATTTACATTTACACTTATTAAAAGAATTAACATGCTAATATTTTAACTATCTTGTGTCTTATTAAAATAAATCAAATCAAATCATAAGAATTATTTTTTACAAAACACAGAACCACCTTCAAATTGTTACAAATAGGCACCAGCTTTCAAGTAAAATTGAATCATAAAAATTGGTTCTCCCTGTAAAAAGTTATGAGGTGACCAACCAAAAAGTACAGTTGAACTGATAAAAAGTATGGATATGTCCGAAGATGGCAATTTTTTTACGATTAACATTCATTATTTTCAAAATATTCTATATATTATCAACACATCCACAGTTATGTATGGTCGTGCGCGGTATATATGGATGCTTCTACTTGTTGATTGTCAAATTTATTGTGCAAGCGCGGTCGGTTTGCGACACACGCATGCAGCGTAATAACTCACATCCGACGTGTTGCAAAATTCGCAAAACGCTGGCCGGTGACATGCGCTAGGGGGCGTGGAAAACGTGTAATTTTTACATGTCATTTTATGTTATGTGTATTTGAATCTTGATGTATATGAAAAATTAAATATTACTAGCTGACCCGGCAAACGCTGTTCTGCCTTACTCTTATCCTTTAGAGGTATGAAAAATAGATGTTGGCCGATTCTCACACATACCCAATATGCACACTAAATTTCATAAGAATCGGTCCAGCCGTTTCGGAGGAGTCTGGCAACGAAAACTGTGACACGAGAATTTTATATATTAGATAACGATAAAAAAGTACTATTTGAAATATCCTGAATTAGACAGCTAATCCGAAAATTTTGTTTGGTTTGCTGATGTTTCTGATATATCTATTTTTTGCTTTGGTAGGTATATTTTTTAAAGCTACTACTTACTTACTACAAGTACATTTTTGCCATGATAAAGTAAGCGATATATCTAAATAATTAAAAAAAATAGTCAAGTCGTTTAAGTTTTGTTTTATGAATTTTTCGAGTTTGCATTTTAGGTACGTAAATTTTATTACGTTGCAAGACTCGAAACAGGCTATCGCGACCGCTCGGATCAATTAAAGTAAATGTTGGTGCATTCTGAGTGCACATGCACCCGATTTTCACATGTAAACAACGTGCACGTGTGTAATTATAAATAGCTCCTTATCGGACAAATTTGTTGATGATCTCGTGGTCTTTGTGACAAATGCGGAATACTTCCGTTCACATTGTTGTTGTGTTGTAAATAAATTTTTACTTCGATTCATTTTTTATTAGGGACAAGCCGTGCCGCTGTCGGAAAGTTAGTCTTTCATTGGCTTTACTCGCGCGGCACTCGGCATAAAGTAGCTTCTTAGTATATCTATATGTGTACTAACTAATAAAGCTGAACAGTTCATTTGTTTGGCTTATCTCAGGAACTATACAGCCGGTTGTGAACATTCCTCCGTTGGATATGTACGCGATCCCTAAGTACTATATGTTTACCACGGGCGATGCTGGGGCGTACTACTAGTAATCTACGGTCTGTGCAAAAGATAATTAAAATGCGATCAGGTTGTAATTGCATGAAAATGTAACAAATATCCATCAAACCATTCATCTGCATTAACTTCCGCGATTATAATATTAGTATGATAAGTATACTAGCTGCGCTCCGCGGTTTCACCCACGCAAGTCCGTATCCCGTAGGAATATCAGAATAAAAAGTTGCCTATATGTAATTCCAGCTGTACCAAATTTCATTGCAATCGGTTCACTAGTTTTTGCGTGAAAGAGCAACAAACACAGACACATCCTTACAAACTTTCGCATTTATAATATTAGTAGGATATCTTTTGTTACCTGTTAGGTTGTATTTATATTGTGGTTGTGTCTAAAAAAATTGAACGGGTATTTGTTAAGACATATTGATGCCCTTTTTCCACATGATGAAGCAAACAATTTTTTTCGATAGCTTTGTTTGTAGTTTTGTATTATTTTGTATTTTTGATACAAAATTGCAAACAAAGACTATAATCCCTTGACCGATAAATAATTTGTTATTGCGAAAGTAAAAGCGACGTATTGACGTCAATGTAATGTGTTATATATCTATTAATTAATAATTAATTGCTGAGGACTAATTATATGTTACAACGTGGATGTTATGTTTGTGATCTGTAAAGTTTCCTATCATTACTTATGATTGTTACACTTTTCATGTAGGTGTATGAAAAATAGCGGCTGGCCGATTCTCAAACCAACCCGACATGCACATAAACTTTATAAAAATCGGTCCAGCCGTTTTGCAGTAATTATGTAACAAACACCGCGACGTTTTTGTTTGTTTGTCTTCCTTTTACGGTCCAACGCGAACGTAGCGATTTTCTGATACGATTTTTGTGTCAAACACCTCATTCCCATAGGAATTTGCTTTGTTTACTCGGGTGAAGCTACGGGCGGAAGAGTAGTTTTATATATTAGAAGATATGCTATGATTTTCAATATCACAGATATACTAACAAGTTTTTTAATTAATTTTAAATGTACTTAGGTACAGTCTAGATCCGGTCCATATCTTTATCGATATTATCATAATGATATAAAGTGTTAACATCATTTGTACTTTGCACTGGTGTTCACGTTTGCAAAAGACCGTACGGTATTATTTCTAAGTCACACATTACAATATAATTCAACTAGACTTCTTATAGTAACACTATTATAACACATTAAGCACCGGTATTTATATAATAACCGTGGTGATTCTTTAATAGTCCGCTAAAGTCATTATGATTGAAAAACACGAAATCCAGTTGTTTTTGTCGCGAATCGAAAACACGCTTTAAGCAATGCGAATTAGAATGCAATAAGACTATGATACTCTTCCATTTAAGGAAAGAAAAAGTAGAATTTTTATACTGTTTTGAGTGGGGGATTTTTTTTTTAGTAATATGGGGCAACTGAGTTGGTGTATCGCCTGATGGTAAGCGATTACCACCGCTCATTAACAATTGCAGAGATAGGGCCGCTGCAAATGCTTTGTTCGCTTTTAAGATATAAAGGATAAGAAAAGGATTGCAACGTGAATAAGCCTCCGCCTCCGTCACTCGCCGAACGAAACTCAGCTGCATGCTACTACTCCACGTGGACTTTCTGTATATCTACTCCATTTTTTAGCTCACTATTGTAATTACGCAACTGGCATTTTTGATACTAAGTAGAATAATAATAAATTACTCGTTCATACACCCATCGATTGAATTATTACAGCACGTGCATAGATTATCGAACACAATACACACACAAGATATTATATAATTGCACTATCACGTTATCGTCCTAGATAACAAGTGGTAACCAAGCAAAACTTCCAACAACAATAACAATTAGTTCACTACGTCATTCGCCTAGAGCCCTATAGGCTATAGTGTCAGGAGTTTATCGCGCTGACGCATGTCCTAGTGTTTGAAAACATTGGAGTTGCCAGATGTCAATTTTCAGGAATATATTAAGTGCAGTCCCGTGTCTCCGGGATGGGGTACGGGGCAGATGATATAGACCTGTTTTTCTGATCGATTTTCTTTATGGTCCAGTTGGTGATAGGTCGACTGTGTCCTACCAGACCGAGACACTATTTTTTGTGAGGTTCCAGCGGGAATCGAACATGACTCAGTTCTACGCTCTCTAGTTAACCACTGTACCAAGGAGGCTAGGAATATATTATTAGCATAAGGCGGCAAACTTTCTGGATATTGGATGCGGGACTTTTGAGGCCTGTGAGGTGAATGCGAATGCGGAGTATGAGTTTTCGTCAGTTATCTATCAAAATTAGCACGAAAAAATTAGACCTGTGTAGTGGCTCGGGTTAATTGTGAGTTGCCACGGAGTATTATTTCCTACGAAGTTAAATTGTCGTTAAGAAATGATAGATAGATTTTTAAATTTTCCGTACACTTTTATTATTTGTGTGATGTATAATATGAGAAAAGTTACAATAATAGGAGGTTCAATGAAATGTGAAAAGGCGATATCAAATAAGATATTATTGCATTTCTATTACGAGCGTATAAAAGATAAAAAGGAGATAACAAATTACACAAAAATCTTTTCCTAAAATCGCGTCGTTGCAATGTAAAACGACAACAAACAAACGAAAGCACTTTTCCGTTGATAATATTAATAAGGCTAGTTTATTACGTTTATATGAAATAACCTTAAAACCCAATTTAGTGGAAAACACAACTGGCAATACTTATTCAGTGTTGTGTGGTGGAAGCGTTCTTCTTATCGCGAATCTGTGTTGAGTGCCACTTATCGCGAATCTAATTCACCTTAGAACTCATTTCTTAACCTATAAAGAGGCTTGTTTATGTTGAGATTTAATATAGAATTAATGTAGCGACTTATCAAATGTGCTGGGCAAAGTATAGAACGAGATAATTATAATCACATATGTATTAATATATTCTTAATATTAATCACATATGTATTGCCTATATCTTTGTATGTTTTATTACTTGATACATGTTTTGTGACTTCATACAAAAACAGATTTTCGTTTGTTTTCTATGTCTTCGAAAATTGTACACTGAACAGTGTGGCGTTTGGTATAATTTAACTACCTATGTGTAAGGCAAATACAAATTGTTCCGGTGCGTTATATCGAGTTGTTGGGATTTCCTGATTATTTTTGTTACCTGAAAACAATTCCTGCTTTGTTACGAACTTTCTTTGTTGTCCCGCAATATCCCCAAGGCATATTTCTTCAACCCGATTGCTCTTTACTTTATTATTACACGCTTTTTATTAGCTTCACCTGTATGTTTGTTTGTAACCGACTTCTTTGGGCGCGATTTTGACCCACTTTAAACGGCCAGATTTCGTTCAAACTTTGTAGATTTATTGAGGACCGATGACAAAACACTAATTTGATAAAATTATTCCATTTTTCAATTTGCAAAATATGATAAAAGCGTGTTTTTTAGCTTTTTAAACTATTATTATATATTATTAAAATGTATGATTTAACAGCACGATCTATTTTCCTAAATCGGCTGAATATAACACGGAAAATATCCGTTTGTCCTTCCAGACTTTCATGATCATGCTTCATTGTCCAAGTCTATATTTCTGCGTAGGTAGGTGTATTTTTAAAATAGACGCTATTTTCCTTGTATTTGAATGGTGAAGTGTAAATATTTTATTTTATGTGGAAATTTAAATTTACTATGGTCATTCTATTTGTTCTGTGATGTGTTTTGTGATTTTGTAAATGCACGTTTGTTTCTTTGTATCCTTCATGAGTGATATTGTATTTCTTCATTGTTGTATGTAACATCTGTTGTAAATATATTACAATTATTACATCTACAAACACTTAAACATATTCAAACAATTAATACTGTAATTTTTGTGTGATGCGAGTCTCTTAAGGGGACTACATGAGATAACGCTACGATAAACCATAACTCTCTCTTTTGTGTCTTATAATGCCTGAAACTGCACGATGTACTATATAGTGTTCAGGATATATGCTTATTTGTGATTTAAAATTAAAACTAACTACTACTTCCCGTGTAGAGTTCAAAAAAGTTTTGTAAATTATGCATACATGGGATTTTTATCAAAATGTTTTATCAAATCGTTTTATTTTCTCTATTTAACGAGCATGGATATTATAATTCAATAAAAAAAATACCAACTGTGCAAACGAAACGATTTAATGCGAAATTAAATTAAACGCTACTTCCCTTGTGAACTGGGTATATTGCGCAGCGTGACTCGAATGTTAATTGTTAATTATGTTAAACGTTGTGTTCTGGGCTGTGTAAAGAACACAGTATTTTGCCACGGGAGGAAGCAGTGAAAGATTAAATAAAAAACGTAAATGTCTGAACCCAATATCTTTAAACGTGATGTAACAGATCTATCGAAATGAGAATTATTAGAGATCAGGCTCTCCAAGGTGAGTGTCTTTGGGTGGTGAAGAATAGACCTTCAAGCTTACTTGCTTCCTTATATATGTTATTCCTCTTTGCATTAGAAGAAACTCCAACTATAGTCAACTAGCCTATGCCCCGGCTTCGCACGCGTTAATTTCGGAGTAGTGTAATAAATGTTATTATACATATAAACCTTTCTCTTGAATCACTTTATCTATTAAAAAAAGCCCCATCAAAATCCGTTGTGTAGTTTTAAAGATCTAAGCATACATACATAGACGCGGGAAGCGACTTTGTTTTATACTATGTACTGATACACTTCCAATTACAACTATTTATCTTTTAAATGACTTCGCAGTCCATCAACGGTTCATATAAAGGATCGGGATAATGTCTTATCATATTAAATTATAGTTTAAATTCGAAAAATGCTGATTTATCCGATAATATAATGTCCTGTTTGCGTCTTATAGCGGATGTACTTAATGATCCCCTTGCGACATGTAATAGGCGTTGCTGGCCACCCGACTGGTTTCACGCTATTTTGCTTTTAGTTTATAACTACTTTATAATAACATTTTAATGTATATGTTGAAATGATAATGTACACGATTCCAGTGTGTTTTTTAGTTCCCAAGAAGTCGAAGTAATTTCAAAACGCATAGAGTCAGATAGGTACGCGCAGGCGCACCGACAGATTTTTATTATTTGTTATTTCTTGCTTAGTTGGGCCCTTCCTTGATGGCGTTTGTTTTGATTTATAAGCAAAACAGATGCCTATTAACTTTTGTGTTAAAATGATGCAATTTCAAAGACCATCGACTACTACGAAATAACTTTTAGTTATATGTACAGTATCTCCCATTTTTTACTAATGTTGCAATGCAATGCAATGTAAATGTAATCAAAAATAAGTTTCTGCATGGAGTCGAACATTATAACGATTTTATCTATGACAAAGTGTTGGTGAATGGGGGAAGATTAAATTGAATGGTTAAAATATTTTTATATATGCTGAAAAAAATGCCATTAAACACGATGGTTGAAGATTAAATAAAAGAATTGAGAAAAAAGTTGTATGAGCGTGTCTATAGTAATCTACTATGCCTATTATTGCAATTGTGGTTTATACAAAGTTAATGTCAAGTCAATGCAGTTGAAGACAGTTTAAAATTAATCCAATAAAAAAAAACAACTAAGAAACACGCTATAATTCTAGAATCAACTAAATAGTATCGCTTGCTTTTATGCAGAGGAAATTATTTAATCCTGATCATCTTAATGCGGTTAGTAAGATATACTCATGAAATTGTATGTATTGTAGGTATTGTATTCACAATATAATATGTCACCTATCCATTATCAATGTACAAAGTTTGATTGCAATGTGTCCGTTTAATTCACACTTTTGACTCGTAACTCAACATTTGTTTAGTATTTGTTAAAACGTACGACACACACTAACAAAACAAAAATTATTAAACGTAGATTTAGCATGCGATAGTACGTTTTTTGATTCTGATAAGTCGAGTATCATTGTGCGTTATAACGCAACGATATGTATCTATAGATACATATCTGTCAATGAGTAGATTGTGGATATAGCTTTTTATTGTTATCATGTATCTAGATGATGATAAAATGCTTGAACGCAATTATTTGCATTTGATACTAAAATAAAATTACCCTCATTTTATACAAACATTTTAAAATCTCTGCCAATTAATAAACGCTACAGTAACACAATCTGTTCGTCTGTCTGTTTGTGCTTCACGGCCAAACTACATCGATTTGAATGAAATTTGCTACAGAAATAGTTTGAGACCCGAGAACTCTTACCCCGAAAATCCTACGGAAACGGGATCTATGTGGGAAAAACCTAGGGACTGTATATTTTTCATTATTTGCGCAGGCGAAGCCGTAGGCGAAAAACTAGCATACATTGTAATTCTGTTATATAATGTAAACATATTTTGCAGCTTTGTTAACATTTATGTTAATAGCATATATTAATAAACTGAGTAATTAGTGCTTTGTTGTTGTTTTAACTGTTCTTAGAACATTAATAATTTAATAGCTACGCTATGAAAATCGCGAGTGTTATAATTGGCTATTCTAATAGGGAATTTTGGAAGGTCTATTGCGTATTTTTTTCCAGAACTTTCCATATTCCAGTGATTATGATGCCTGATACACGTATTTTTTCCAGAACTTTCCATATTCCAGTGGTTATGCCTTACACATACACATACACAGCATTTTAAGTTGGTAGGTTCATAATTAATAATATATTAGCTATAGTTGTGAAGACCACCTGTTTAATACCTATAGATACTAAACTTATTTATAAACTCTTTATTGCACTATGCAAAGAAGACATCAAAACATACAAAACCGATTATCGTACAAATAGGCGGCGTTATCGCTTTGAAGCGATTTCTTCCAGGCAAGCTTGGGATATAGGAAAATAGAAAACGTAAATAGATATAGAAGAATAAAAAAATCAAAAAGAGAAACTTTTCTGACGCGTTTTTTCTATTCCTATTATTATTGCTACCCACAATTGGATTATACAAAATTATGGGCAGTAAGCATATGATGATCTATTCTTCTAAAAATTATAGATAAAAAGTCGCGAGTACTATGTTACGTTTATTAATTTTTGTAAAATTTAATTAGAAATTGAACTTTACATTTGTAAGTACCGTATATGTACACGTTGTCACTTGCGACATCTTCGTGCTGCCAACTGCGACAAGAATCCGCCCGGCGCGGTCCACCTTGCCATGCGCACGCGCCGAATTATTTGGGTCTGTCAGACGCAACAATGCATGGCGATTGCCGTGTGAGTAATTCGTGTTCACTGTTCAGTCACACGTTGAACGTGCGCGACGTCGGACGTCACGTTGCTCGCACGAAAAAATTCGTTGTATTATGTAAAATTTCACTTAACCTCCAAGGGGTTTATAAATTACGATAAAGTGCATTTCTGGTCAAATCCACGCTATTATTATTTCATATTTATAGTTCGGATGATGTAAAGTTCGATTGTTGCGTGTGGTCAGTTACAAGCAGGTAATATTTATCAATGAATTACAAGTGTGTCTAAATATATAAAAATATCGTTCACATAATCATTCAGTTGTGAGCGTACATAAAGTCGCTGCAAAAATATGTCGATTTCTCTTTTCGCGTGCGTTTGTTTCAGTGTAGCTCTTTGCATTAATAAAAATCGCTGATATATTATAATCAGTGTTTGTAATTCATTATGTGTAGCGGTATCTAGCTGGTATTTCGGTGGATGTATCTCATTAAGGAGTCATGAGACATAGTTTGTATGAAGGTTGCATACTAGGAAGAGTGTTGTCCTATTTATTTACATTGGTGATTCGTTGGATGTTTGAGGAAAGCTCTTCTTATCTTAAAATCTTCGATTGCTCTCATTATTCGGAACCGCACGCAATGATTACCTTAATTATTGTCAACAATGAAGCTGAATGTTTCTCAATGTTAGCCTATATACACTGAGTGTGCTAGGTGTTACACACTCGGTAGGTATCGGTGAAAAATGACAGTATTTATATGAGTTCTAAATTTATCTTGAACCGTGCTATTCGTTTATTTCATCATAGTTTGTTAGTGTCGTCTTTTACACCATCATAAAACGATCGTTTTTTTAAATTTGTTGGTAGTCTCTCCATCTTTATTTATTTGTTGTTTCGTTTTATGATATGGTTTGGCAAGTGCGAAATTGCCTGAGAATCTTACCTAAATTACCATAAGCCATGTATTTTCTTATACAAAGTCACATGTTAGATAAAAAAATAACAGCGAAACATGGATATCTCATTAATTAATATGAAGTGCTACTAATATGTAAACTTTCGGGGAGAGGGATGCCTGTGGAGTAAATAGTAACTCGTAAAACTTATATGACTTTGTAATGCTTTTAATAGCCTATAATAAACAATTTACATAAGCAAATAGACTTTTGTTAAATTAATTAAATAAGACTAAGCTTGCCGCTAATTTTCTACATGCATCTATCGCTAATCCATTGCACAGCTACCTCATCTCAACAGTTATTTAAAATTAATTTCATCGAACTAAAAGACACCTTCACTATCGAGTATTAGGATACTGTACCTTTTTATATCTTGTTCCTTTATGTTTTCGACATAAATATCAGTGAATTATATCTTTAATATGTCCCATATGCTATACTAGCTGCGCCCTGCGGTTTCACTCGCGTAAGTCAGTATGGCGTAGGAATATCGGGAGAAAATATTGCCTATATTCCAGCTGTCTACGTACCAATTTTCATTGCAATCGGTTCAGTCGTTTTTGCGTGAAAGAGCAATAAACACACACACACATCCTTTCAAAACTTCGCATTTGTAATATTAGTAGGATTGTAGATAGGTAAGTCGACCGATAAATGTCAACAATTTAATAGCATTGCGTAAGATGTTTTGGCGTAAATCGTATTAGACATGTTTTAAATATATTTACTCTATTAATATTTTGGGCAGTTTTAAACATCGAAATGGGATTGATATGTTATGGATAGTGTACGAAACTCGCAATATGATCAAATGATTTTTATAATCTCATCGTTTTAATGCTACGAATATGTTTTATTTTAAACGAGACAGTTTTCGTAAAGAATGAAAACGTTTCACTTCATTTTGGTCATTAAATAAAAAAATATTTGCAGTATCTTGTTATTTTGCTATGTTGTATTTTATCTGTTTAAAAAACGGTCTACCATACATTATGTTTATATACGATATGTATTTATTCAAAACAAACTCCTAATTATTTTTAGACACAAAAACCATACAGCAAAATAGTTAAATGAAGTCGTAGCGACGTAGAAAACCAAACGATAAACACAATAATAGTCATAAATAAAATAAATAGTACTATTTCTTTTTCTATTACTTCTTATTTTTACTTTTTTGTACTTTAAAACTTACTCATTTATAAATCATTTCAATGCTTTAAAACAAAAAATAAATACATGGAACTATTAGTTTAATCTCTCGATGCATTGAATTCGAAAGAAAAATTGCTCACAACGAAATAAAAATACTAGACAATGATATAATAGTATTTAAAACTGAACTATATAACTTGACATATGATACCCCCCCATCTCAGATTTCCCCAACATCGGAGTAGAATACCAATATCATTGTGAAACGACCACAGACGCGCGAACCGATACTTGGGATTGAATGGCATCTACGTCTATTGTTATTTGAAGGGTAGCTGTATCATTTCTTCGATTTTCATTTTTGAACTAGATTTAACGCAAAACTAACGATTCGCCACGGCTTCGCCCGAGGTGCTTATATAGCCTTCTAGCCTCGCCCCACGGTGTCATCCGCGTAAGTCCGTATCCCGTAGGAATATCGGGATAAAAAGTTGCCTATATGTTATTCCTGTTGTCCACCTGTCTACGTACCACAATTTCATTGCAATCGGTTCAGTAGTTTTTGCGTGAGAGTCACAAACATACATCGTCACATGCTCACAAAATTTCGCATTTGTAATATTAGTAGGAAGTAGGATAGCACTCCGGTATCACTTACATAGGCAACGGTGAATGCATTTTCGAAATCTGTAAAGAAGTTCCTGGGTCTAGCGCGTTCAAACAAATAAACTCTTCAGCTTTATATGTATGTACCTATTGATTTTTAGTTGCGAAATATGGTCATGTGACGTGCTGGTTTATGTAATGTAGGCATTTGCATTCAATGCGTAATTAATTAATAGATATATTATACATGAATGACAAATAAGTGGTGTCAGATTTTTTTTATCACCTGTCAAATATTACCAATTGAAATGTGAACTTATTTTGAGCTAACATGATTCAATTGTAACACTTATGCCATTCCAAAGTAAAAACTAAAGAAATATGATAAGATTAATTTACCCATAACTAACGTTCTATGGTTATCTTTTTTATCTTATTATTCTTAATTCTTAATATTCCTGACATTTAATGACGTTCTTGATGGAATACTTTGTGTAATTCATGGAATTTATTACCTATATTTGATACGTAAATTAATAAAAGAATAACGTTCAGTATTCAAGTAACCTATTGAAATATCGATTTAGAAACTTATCTGCATATATAAAAACAAACAAATACATACCCACTATACCATATCCAACCGATTAAACAATAAATACGTGTTTCATTATATTGCATCAGTTTACATTTATCTGGTAGGTAAAAAAGTTTTAATTATACCGTGTTAGATTTATCATAAATCAATCATAAATCACGTTTCGTTTGTTTATTAATTAAGTAGCTATTATTCGTATTATATCTATCTATATACAATAAATTCTCCATCGATATTTCAGCTAAATCCTTACAAATATTACGAATATGTGTGTGTGTGTGTGTGTGTGTGTGTGTGTGTGTGTGACAAACAAACAAATAAATAAAGTTGGCATTTATAATGTTAGTTAGGATAAATGCGAAATAGAGTTTGTTTATTTGCATATGTTTCACTTCGAAACAGATCGATTTTTTAGTATGTCTTTTGTGTAAGAGACACTTCGGGTTAAAAGAACTCATTTCCACCGTAACTACCTATTTTCATGCAAGGCGAATCCGCGGGCGCAAAGCTAGTAGTATAATAAATCTATGGAATTAACTGTTTATGACGGACAGCGTTATTTGTTGATAATTTATAAATACTAGGACATCTTAATTTCTACTTTTTTTTGGCTTTGTGTGTCCAAGATATATGATTAGTTATATTGATTGGATAAATTATTTATGTAACGAATAAAAAATATAGTTTAAAAAAACTAAAAAACACGCTTTTCAAGCACATCAAACTAAAAACTATAAAATAATTTTTAATATAAGCTGAAAACAATAATGAACGAAAAATACTAATATTGTTGTGAATAATTTTTAATATAAACTGAAAATAATAATGAATGAAAAATACTAGTATTGTTGTGAAAAAAAGCGTGGGACGCTTTGTGCCATATTTTTTGTGTATTGAGCAATGGGATGATGGGATGAATGATGGTTCTTGATAAGTGTACGAAATTTGAATGAAATCTGCATCTTTACAGTGAGAAATAAGGTGTTTTCGTTCATTATTGTTTTCAGCATATATTAAAAATTATTTGTATGATAGATATATAACTCCAATCGAGTATGTCGTTTTATGCAGTTGTGAATTAGTTTTAAAACGCTGTTAATAACTTCACTTGTATGTTTTCTTACTTGTTTGTTAGTTTGTATGTATGTATGTACATATATATGTAACTGACACCTTTAAGCTCGATTTTCTCTCACTTTAAACATGCAGATTTCATTCAAATTTCGTACACTCATCAAGAATCGGGGACAGTTCAATAACTTGATAAGTGTATCCCATCATCCCATTGCTCAATACACGAAAAATATGGCACAAAGCGCCCCACGCTTTTTACACAACAATACTAGTATTTTTCATTCATTATTATTTTCAGTTTATATTAAAAATTATTCACAACAATATTAGTATTTT